>NC_056726.1:1840154906-1840297406 GCF_019279795.1 Protopterus annectens | reverse complement strand
GCATTCTTTGATACTTGGCATCCTCACTATCAGTGAGAATTAATTCCCTGCTGCGGGCAGATGATATATTTCCAGTGTCTACTG
The DNA here is from genome assembly GCF_019279795.1 of Protopterus annectens. NCBI lineage: Eukaryota > Metazoa > Chordata > Ceratodontiformes > Protopteridae > Protopterus > Protopterus annectens. The sequence continues at coordinate 1,840,297,322 of NC_056726.1, read as the reverse complement.
AATTAGAGAGACAAATAGTGTTTCTCACTAAAGGCAGAATCCACATCTTGTTGATATGCTTTCAGTGATCAGTCACTCAGAAGATATTAGAGCTGATTAGTAATTCTCATTTTATTCTGGGTCATATGTGAGTATACACTTTTAAGGTCCATGATTCAGGGGTACATATGAGGAAATTGTAGGATTGAGAGACAGATCCTTTAGACATGTCTTTCCTTCTGATTCCTTCAGTGATCCAGGAGACAACAAAGTCGCCAAATTTGCCGCAGGGGCATCCTACCGTAGTCACCACTGTCTCTCACTTGCTGAACTGGGCTGGCTTGAACTCCCTCACCTCCTTCAGTGGTATCAACTCTCACTGACCCACAAATTAGTAAACCATCCACTAAATGTCCCATCCCTCCAGAATCTACTCCAACCCTATCGCACCACCAGACCACTAAGATCCAGCAACAAAAATCACTTGCAGATCACTAAAGCCAATAACTCTGCTGGTGAAGCACTATTCTCTTGCGCCATAGCCAAATTATGGAACTCACTCCCACCCACAATTACCTCCGTACCATCATGCACCAACTTCAAAACTTTATTAAAAGCGCACCTAAAAACATGCTAGCTATGCCCTTGCAACTCCCACTCTAATATCATCCACCCCATCCAACTACTACCTTTCTTTCACCTCCACTACCTACCTTGATGATAGCAAGCTCAGATGCTCATAAGCCTAGTACTTATTATACAGCAGGAACTTCTCATTGTTACATTTGTAAATGCCTGTTATGTACTTCACAGATAAAGATTCTAATTGTCTACTGATGTACTATGTTCTTCATCTGTAAATATGTTGTAAGTAATTTCTATGTTAAATTGTTAATCGCTATGTAATCCAATGTAACTACTGTCTGTTTATTTTACTGTGGAGCTTTTCTCCCCGGGCCTCCTCTGAAAATGGACCCACGTTCATTCAGACACTCCCGGTCAACAAATTTAAATAAATAAATAAATAAATAACGTAACTGATGTCAGATGTTTAGGTGAATTTGGGAAGAAAGCACCACATGCTCCAGTGACCGCAACCTCATTACCACAATCAACAGAACATGCTGGAGGGACAGGTTCATAACCCAGAGACTGCCCTTGCTATAGAATAGACTTCCCATACATGTCAAACAGAGCACCTCAATGGCCCTCTTCAAGAGAAACCTTGATGAGTGGATGGAAACTAGAAAATTCACCCTGGGGGTCAGTGGTTCTACTCAACAGAGGCACTGGGAACTAAGGTCGGGTGGTACGATGGTAGGGTAATTCTATGAGCTAGGTTTGTAAAGGCTCCAAGACCATTAGCCTACTACACACCTATGAACCTATTGGCTAATATTTTACTGTATTCTTCATTTAACTGTCATATCATTACAATTGTATGCATGTTCATTTACTATTCTATGTATGTACATTTATTATTTTTTGATTAAATGTCATACTGTTACTAGTCTATGCATGCCTGTACATTTATAGTGTAAATCTTGTATAACTGCCTTATACTCAAGTCTGTAAAATTTCTCCCCAGGCCTCTGCTGAAAATGGGACTTGTTCCTACTTGAACTTTCTCAGTAAACAAAAACAATTAATAAATATATCAGTCAGAAGACATTAATGGTCATTCAAGTGATCCCAGTGCCCAGTGTTATACAGAATATGGCATAAGGTGGATCTACAGGTAGCACTGGATAATATCACCATATTAGGGAAGCAGTTATCTTTACCAACGGAGTAGGATGGTGAGGAGATACTACAGTCTTGCACTCATGCCTGGGATCAGGCTGATGGCACTACATTGTGGACATACACAGAATGCTCTGGCAGACAGACTGAACTGATCAGTGGTATCTGATCACAACTAGCAAATTAATCCTGCAGTTATGGGCTATGAATTTCAAGATGTCAGTTACGGGAGTTCCGTGGGAAGACTTTTGTTTCATAAGGAAATGATCAGCTTACTAAATACTAAACAAAAGTTCAGCCTGCTCTGATTAGGCTTTGGTCAAGGAAATCTCTGTAGGCTTTGTCAAGGTAATGCCTGTATGTTTCTAGTTTATTTACTCTTAACTCAAATATATTGTCAAAGGCATATTAGGAGATGGCAAAGTTTATGTAAATAGCCTTAAAGTGATCAGACAACCCTGTTATTCCCTTTGATCCGGGTATACAAACAAGTATTTAGTGTCACTGCTTCTACAGTTTATTTGCAATTGTTTTATATTGTTTGTTGTAGTGTTTATTTTGTTTATCTTTGTTTACTTGGTTAGTGCACTGACTGAAACTGATCAGTTTCAGGCACAGGCCTGATGAGTGAATCACAAAGTAAAAGTACAAAATAAAATACAGAAAGTCAGAACAGATTGACATTCAAAATGTTCTTTAGTGGGTATGCCACTTTGGTAGTGTAGACAGAAAAAGCCCTAACTATGGCCCAGGTGACAAACTACTGCAACGAAGTTGACTGCCAAAGAGAACTCCAAAAGCCACGCAGAAAATAAGAAAGGTACAAAATCTTGGAAAGATGTAAAAACATAAGTGCACAAAAATAGTAATAATTTATACACACAAAACTCTAAAATAGATACAACAGCATGCTGTACATAAAGCTCCTAATGCTGTAGCAATAATAGTTCTCTTGACAAACGGTTACAGACAATAAAAACAACTGTAAAAAGTAAGCACAAGAGTTTATATGTCCGTCACTTCAACATGCCTACTTATTAGATACTTTAACCTATTCAGTACAAAAAGCCATCAAAGAAATTGGATATTATGAATACTTATCTCATTAGGCTTTTTAATTTTAAAATATAAAAAATGGATTACACTTCATTGAGCCCCAGGAAATGGCAGGTACTAGTACGTAGTTGTCAGAGTAATTAAAGTAGAATTCTGTCCCGTCTGCAGAATTACAATAATGACACATGTAACACTTAAACATACCTTTCCTGTTGGAACTGATGGAATTGTTCTGTTCCAAGAGGCTCTTTAAGTTCTGTCCTCGTTTAAAGACCACACGAGGAGGTCCTTGAAATTTCTGTCTAATTACCCAGTCATTGTTGATTAACTCCCAGTTTTTATGAATAATACTGAGAATTTCATGGCTATTAATACTGTACAAGGTATTCAGGCTGGAACAACCAAAAGTACACGTATCCTGACCTTCCCTATTGTGAATGTTTGTCATAGGATCAAGTCTACCCTTACTTCCCAGGATTGGTTTGTAAAAGTCAGTTGATCACTTCTCTTGGACTTTGATTATCAGTTTACCTAGAAACGAATATCATCTCTTAGTAAACATCTCCCTGAGCTTATTATATTCTACTGTAAAATCATTATCTTTGGAGAACATATGAGTTGCCATGACTAACTGACCCTTGACCACAGATCTTTTTTGGTGCAGGGGGTGACAGCTACTGAAATGCAGAAATGCATTAGAGTATGTCTCCTTTCTGAAAATTCTTGCTCTATAGCACTCACTGATTTTATCTTTGCTCAGGTCGACATCTAAGTATGCAATCCTGCCAGTATTAAAAGTGTACATAAATGTCAAGAATTGTGTTGTAGAATTAAAATAAGAGATCAGTTCACTTGCCTTCCCCTCGTCACCTTCGATAATCATAAAAATATCATTGAGGTAATATGTGTATAAAAGTGAATCTGGCTAGAAATTCTTTGGTTCTTTCTAATAAATTCCTGCTCCCGATATGCCATCACAAGACTGGCTGGCTCCACAAGGGGAGCCCATAGACACGCCAATTTTTTGTAAGTAATACTTGTTATTAAAGGTGATGAATTTGTAAGACAAAATGATGTCCAACAGTTCCTCTATTAGAGAAATTTCTGACACAGGTGCTCCCTTGCTACGTAGCATAAAACTAACCCATTTGATACCTTCCAAATGAGGTATTGATGAGTACAAATCCTTAACATCCACTTTCAAGAAGTTGAGATCTTTTTCAAATTTTAAATTATTGATGTTGAGGAGGAGCAACCACGAGTCCTTACATATTTGACTCTCCTGGGAGACATACTTTACAAAAATCTGATCAACTACCTTAGCACAGGGGTAAGTAATACTATTCCTGGCATCCACTAGAGGTCTCATGGGTGGATCACTGGCATTCTTGTGGACTTTTGGGATCCCAAGTAACATTGGGATTCTGGGGACTGCCATACTTAGAAAACTGAACAGTTCAATATCAGTTCTGGCCTCAATGAACATGTCATTCAAAAAAGATCATATTCTTGCATATGCTCTATTAAGCTCATTTGTTTGAGGTTTCCAAATATACATTATTGTCCGGAACTTTACTCATTCTCATTACATAGTCATCCAAGTTCATAATAACAAGCCCTCCCCCTTGTCAGGTTGCATCACTCTAACATGTGCTTGCTTAAGTAAATCCAGTGCCTGCCTCTCTTTGATGCTTACATTATGTTCGTAGCTACTATACTCTGCATTAGGGCCTAAACAATCACGGATGTCCAGCTCACACATCTTTTCAAAAAGGCCTAATACAAGATGTAAAGGAGGATAAAAAGTACTAGCTACATGAAGAGTGTTAACATTAGAAGTATTTTGACCTAACAGTACTGTTAAATTCAATTTTCTCACAAACAGTTTTAAGTCAATAAGAGTTTTGGCCAAGTCTTACGAGAAGGGAGAAATGTATACCCCTTAGCCAGAAGTTCCACCAATATGGAATCGATTTATAAATTAGAGAAATTAAAAATCTTGAAATCCCTTTTTGAGTTTAAGATGATTTTGCAACAATTATGATCAACTGTAAGTGGGTCATTTATCTTCCCCGCTTGTTCTGTTGTTCCTGTTGTTGTTGCATAAACGAGTCATGCCTTGCCGTAAATTGTAATTCGTGGCATGGTTCTAAAACTTTTTAGCTCCGGAAGAGGGAGGCATGTCAGTTTGGTTGTTTAACTGTGAGTCACTCAAGTGGGTTTGCAATGACCTATTTGCAATACATTCACTCCTCCTCATGGCACCCATCGTCTGTTCACAGTTACTAAAATTTCCTGTGCACGTTCCTCAAGAATGGCTGCTGCCATGTGAACCTCCCCCAAGCTCACTACCGCCAAGCAACTGGCCTGACTGTGATGGAGATGGCTTTCTGTAGGCCACACCCATTCCATAGGCATGGCGATCCCTATTTAACTTTTTTAACTTAACATTTTTTAATTTATTGATGTACTGGTCAAAAAAAGTCCTGTCATAATCAAAGTGATATTGTTGGAAATCGATGTTTGCTTTGATATAACTGTCCAACACTGTGGCTTCCTGTACCAGACAAATTGCAAGTATTTGATAATGCTTGCACATCAGTACTAAAAGTTTCAAACCATGTCTGCTGAAGAGTTTAAGTCCTTGTGAAAAACTGATCCATCCATCAACCCAGTGGAATATTGCTAAACTCTAAGTCTAAGACAATACCCGCACTAATACATTCCTGAAAGTAGGCTATTTCCAGCTGAAGTTTTTTATATTGGACCAATTTCTGGTCTAGTTGTTTGAGTTGAGTAGAAATGTCTACTAATCCTCAGGCCGGTTGCTCCGCTTGGCTACTGTTGATTGGTTGCTGTAAAGTAACTGGTTCAGTAAGCCACATATTGAAATTGGGAGCCCTAATAAGCCCCGAGAATTGGACTCCATTTATCAATACATTACTGCTGTTCCCTAAAGAGTTTGATTGCTCCACCATCTCAGGTCTATGAAACTGTATACGATCTATCAAGAGGGTGGTGGAAGGTTCAGTTGAATTGCCTGGTACACCATTGCTCTCCATTGTGTGATTTTCCACCTGGAACATGGATAAATTTTGGGGTTGCGAGCCTGTACCTGCACTTGTCATAGTATCCAGTCTCATAGCCATGTTTTTCACACGTGACAACACTTTGATTAGCATAGTGAAGTTCACAATGTTGTCATTCCGGTAGGTAGATACATGGACACCAGGTGGACTTTCTGCAGCCGTAATGTACGTACTGACATGAAAAAACTCAAAAAGGAAACAAACTACTGCAATGAGGTGGACACTCAAAGAGAACTCCAAAAGCCACACAGAAAAGAAGAAAGATACGAGTACTTTTGGTTGGTCCAGCCTGATTACATCATACGGTATTAATAGCCATGAAATTCTCAGTATTATTCATAAAAACTGGGAGTTATTCAGCAATGACTTGGTAATTAGACAGAAACTTCAAGGAACACCTATAAACAATGATAGAACTTAAAGAGCCTCTTGGAACAGAACAATTCCATCAATTCCAACAGGAAAGGTATGTTTAAATGTTACATGTGTCATTATTGTAAATAAATGGACATGGGCCAAATTGTTACTATCAGGGGCACAAGTATAGCACCAGGTACAAACTAAATTATCAATCTAAATCTGTGGTGTAGGTTGCACAATGTCAACAATGCCTCATGTTTTACATTGGTAAAACCAATAGAAGACTTAGGGAGCGGGTTTACGAACACCTATATCAGATTAGGAGGCTCAAGAAAGAGAGTGCCCTGGCTAGACACATTAGTGATTTTCCTGACCATAAATTTAAATTTAGAGCAATTGAATCTATTGTATCTGATGGCCGAGGGGGACCAGACTCGCTTCTTCTGGAGAGACTTGAATTACTCTGGCAACTATGTACTAATGCCTGCAATTTCCTGGGGCTCAATGAAGTTTATTCCATTTTTTGTATTTTAAAATTAAAAAGCCTAATAAGATAGGTATTTATAATATACAATTTCTGTGATTTTTTTGTACTGAATAGATTATCTACCTAGTAAGTAGGCGTGTTGAAGTGACGGACATATATTCTCTTGTGCTTACTTTTCGCAGTTGTTTTTATTGTTTGTATTTTATTACACCTAGGGTAACCGTATGTCAAGCAAACTATTAGGGCTACAGTATTTTATGAGGTCAATTAGGAGCTTTATGTACAGCATGCTGTTATCTATTTTTGTGTTTTGTGTGTATAAATTATTACTATTTTTGTGAACATATGTTTTTACATCTTTCCAAGATTTTGTACCTCCCAGTATAAAGGAATAATATAATCTTGGTAAGGGGATACCTGAATGTGTTTAGCGAATGCTAATTAGTGAATTTTAATTGACTTAGTATACTGTTAATGAGATACCCCAGTGTATTGGTGGTTGTGAGCATATGATTTTTTTATTCTTGATTATTTAATGGATGTTGTTTAGAGCTGGTTTTATCTGAAGAAGTCCCATAATTATGTGGGATGAAAAGCACTTAATAAAACAGTCAAACTTTCTTATTTTCTGCGTGGCTTTTGGATATCTCTTTGGCAGAACACCTCACTGCAGTAGTTTGTTTCCTTTTTTGAGTTTTTTTATGGCTCAGGTGACCTGGATTCAATTAGTGCCTCAAGTGACTATAGGAGTTAACAAGAAGGGATGGGCATGCCTGTCCTGGGTTGGAGGATGTTTGTCAATGATATTACCTAAGGGGCAGTATGGCATAATGAGGGGAGTTGCCTTCAGGTATAGTAGACAATTGTGAAAAGAGGATAAGGGAGAGGATAGGGCATATAAAAATAATTAAAAAAAAAAAAAAACAGACTGATGAAAAGACAGTTGAGTCCCACCAGGACAACCTTAGGATTCATAACCAGCCCCACAATTACTGGAGTAAGTCTGGAGAAGGGTAAGAGATTAGCTGGTAGACCTGGCGTGGATCTGGGGCACTGGGGAGCCAGGACAGTTAAATGATGTTAAGGGGGAAATCAAAATGCTCTTTAGTGGAAGATGTAGATTAGTGTGTGTGTGATATACCTTTAAGAAGCTTTCCAGTGAGTCAGCATATGCATATAACTAGTCAGCATGTACAAGCAATAGTGCCCTTTTGAGTGAGCAGTCAGAATGTGAGCATGCAAGTATGTAGTCAGTTAGATAGTTGGTTTAAGTTCAGTGCTCCTGTTATCCATCCTGGTGTATTTGATACAATAAACTACTTAAACGAACACCCAAGCCTCACCATCTTCTTAATGTATATAAGAAGAGTGACATGGTGTGATAATGGGATCCAGAGTTACAGCCATGGGGCAACCGGTTAAAGTTGGAGGAATATACAGGAGTGGATCATCACTACTGCTTAAATGACTCACAAAACAGGTCAGAAACAAATTCCAGGTACTAAAACTTGCTTAAATTATTTCTTTTACTATCAATATAAAACAAAGCACAAAAAATGCACTTCATCTGCTTTTACTGTATTTGTGTTTCTTCCTACTTTATTACTGTATTTTGCTTTTGCCTCTTCTTAAAAGTACTCAATTGAATTTATTCTGCTGCATTTATTACTGCTTGTTAGTAGCCTGATTAAATTGTAACTGTTATTCTAAGGCCCTTGGTTTAAGGCTTATTGTGCCCGCTTGTTTGAATGGTTTCTTTCTGAAATTGGTATACCTTGTTTTCTGTAGCATAGACTAGATTCAGACCTGCTGAATCTAGCTTTGTTTGTTAACATAAGCACTAGTCCAGGCCATCTTTTTTTGGAGAAAGTTCCCCTGCACCCGAGTGGCAGGAGTGTAGTTAGAACTTGCCTGATCGAAGACTGCTGAAACGGGGCTCAGGTTTTAGCTTTTTATTGGTTAACTGGTAATTTGTTTAAATCAGTTTGCTCATTTGCTACTGTTTTATTTATTTATATATATATATATATATATATATATATATATATATATATATATATATATATATATATATATATATATATATGTATATGTATATATATATATATATATATATATATATATATATATATATATATATATATATATATATACACACACACACACACACTTTATGCATCGCCGCTTAGCTAGGGTTAAACTACTCCCAGCTCCATAAAGTCTGTTCTTCAAATTTCCCCTTAGAACTAGCCAGTTCTTTAGTTTTAGCACTCAAATATGTTTCTTTAAGCTCAGCACTTGTTCAGAACTCACTGTAAGCACTAAATAAGCTACAAATTACTACAGCACTCAACTTTCCTCACATGTCTAGAGGAAAACAGTTTTTAGTACTTAATAAACACCTATCCAGGCATGTTTAAGGGTCAGCTCCCAGTGTTTTCTTCTGTCTACCTGATGAAACTGGGCATCTTAGGTTCATAGGTTCATAGGTTTATACTAGGCTATCTGCCCTAAGGCATTTATAAGCCTAGCCCAAATTATTGTGGCTTACGCCACCCCTTATATGAAAAAATACTGTGCCCATTAGTTTGTTGTGCCTCTGTCCAGCAGTGACCCAGAGATGATTCCCGGGGTAAACCTACGATCTCCCATCCACAGGTCTAGATTTCTCTTGAATAGAGTCAGCGAGGTGCTCTGCCTCACATGGACCGGGATTTTATTCCACAGCATAGGGAGTCTCTGAGTGATAAATCTATCCCTCCAGCACGTCCTATTTATATCCGTGCTAAGGTTTAAGTCGCTTGCTCTAGTGGTTTTGGTGGATTTGGATTTTTTGAGGTGGAGCATGTCCATTAATTCCGGGTTGGACATGGCCTTGTATGTCAGGCACATGTCACCTCTGAGCAGACGGTATGCGACTGAATAGAGCTGGAGTTTCTTCAATCTGGCAGCATATGACAGATTTTGGAGTCCCTTTATCCTTTTGGTGAGGAACTTTTGGGGTCTCTCCAATTGCTGCAGATGTCGGGTGAGATACATCCCGAATGGGGCATTGTACTCGATCATTGGTCTGATAAGTGAAGAGTACAGGGGAACAATGACCTCACTAGATCTGGATGTGAACCCTTCATGATCAGGTGGGCAATGTAGAAGGTCTTTCTAACCACTTTAGCAATGTGAGTGTCAAAAGAAAGGCCACTGTCAACCTGGGTCCCCAGGTCCCTGATAACCTCTTCTGTGCTTAGTGGATTGCCACCTATATGGTAGCTTGGGGTTACCTTGTTTTTCCCGAAGGGTATGACTATACATTTTTTGGCGTTTAACTTCAGGCCATGGCTCTGGCACCAGCTATCTGTTTCCGTGAGTCCCTTCTGAAGGATATCCGTGTCCGATGCACTTTCCACTATGGCGCCCAGTTTGCAGTCATCTGCAAACTTTGTCAGCCAAAGTCCTCCCATGTTGGCCTGTACTTCTGAGAAGTAGATGCCAAACAATAGGGGGCCAAGGACCGATCCCTGTGGGACACCACTTGTGACCGGCTTGGAGTCTGACACAGCGCCAGCAACTCTAACCCTGTGGGTTCTGTCCTTAAGCCAGTTTGCAACCCATCTTGTGACATATGGGTTTACATTTAAGCTGGTAAGTTTTTCTACAATACCTGAGTGGGGTATTGTGTCGAAAGCCTTTGCAAGGTCAAGGTAGGCTGTATGGACTGCCTTTCCCTCATCAATGGCCTTGGTGACTATTTCGAAGAAGTCGACCAAGTTCAAAAGGCATGATCTTCCCTTGACAAAGCCAAACTGGGTCGGGTCCAATGTCTGCAAGTCCCCTATATCTTTGTTTATGAGCTCCATTATGATCCTCTCCATAGCTTTGCAGACTAGACTTGTTAAGCTTATGGGCGGTAATTACCAGGGTCCGTAGAGGCACCACCTTTGTGGAGTGGGACCACAGTTGCCATACGCCACTCCTTGGGCACGTATCCTGTGGTAAGGCTGAGATTAAACAGCTGCCTTATGTGCGGGTTTAATTCCTCATTTAGCTCGTGTAGCACACAGCCGGGGACACCATCCGGTCCCATTGATGCTGTGTTTTTAGCTTTAGAGAGAGCAGCTTTCACCTGCGCATTTGAGATGTCCGGGAGGCTACACTCGGCTGGGATAGTTATCTCTCCTTTAGGGAGGAGAGGGGGGTGAAGTTTGCACTGAACCTGTCTGCCAGTATGTTGGCAATGTCTGTGGGTTCAGTGATTTTTGTATCATTTTGGACTAATTCTGAGCATATCTGTGAGTTTCCACCCAGGTTCCTAACATAGCTGAAAAAGGCCTTATGATTGTCCTTTGAATCCATGGCAATTTTTCTCTCAAAATTGGCCTTAGTTGATTTTATGAGTGCTCGTATTTTTTACTAATAATGATCAGGGGTGACTTCCCTTTTATGGATTTTGTTCTATCATGTAATAGCTTTCTCCTCTTATTGTAAAGTTTGTTAATGGCTGGGGTCCACCAGACTGGACGTTTGCCCTTTGTGGAAAGAGTCTTGGTTTTATTTGGGATTGCCTGATCCATGCAGTCCTGGAGGTGTTCATAGAAGGCATTTGTAAGGGCTTCCGCAGCTTGGGTTGTGGTTTCCTCTGACTCAGGGGCCTTGAAGGATACCACACCAGTCTTGAGTAGTGTGAAGTTTGCTTTAGAGAAGTTCTTCACTATGGTCTTTTTGTTTGGGGTGGGGGCGGGATGTGGATTTCCAGTGAGATTAGTTTATGATCAGATCTCACCAATGAGGGATATACTTCCGGTGTGGAGCATTTTGTCCCCATGTTTGTGACAATGAGATCTAGTATATTTTCTCCTCTCGTGGGAACAGTGACTAGCTGTTCCATGGCATTTGAATTTATGAACTCCAGGAACCGTTGGGCTAGAAAGTTAGGGCTTGAGTAATGTTCCCAGTCTATATTCGGGTAGTTGAAGTCACCCAATATGATGGTGTTTGGAGATACATTTATACCCTCCAGTGTCTTCAGGAAGGCTGTGTGGGGTTCCTGAGTTTGAGAGGGTGGCCTGTAGCATGCTACAATTTGTAGAGCAGTTTTGCCTATTGTTAGCTGCACCTGGATGGTTTCCGAAGCTTCATGCGTTGCCACCAACCTGGAGGTGTGAGTATCCTTTATGAATATGGATACACCCCCTCCTTTTGTGGAGTGGTCCGGGTTTTGGGGCCGGAACGCATGATATGAGGTAAAACCTAATAGTGCCGGGGTGCTCTCAGGAGCCTTGAACCAGGTTTCAGTTACAGCACAGACATCGATGTTCTCCATACTGAGAAGGGCCTCGAGTGCGTGCATTTTGAGATTTAGACTTCTGGCATTGAGCAGCATTACCCTCAATTTCTAGCAATTGCCTCATGTACACAGACAAGCTCTCCTTCTACCACCCAACACTACAACCTGTGAGAGATGTACTTATATAGCCAAATTGGAAGCAAAGCTGTCTTCACCCAAGACTGGACTAGACAGTCAAGAGGAGAAGGTAAACATTTGCACCATACCACACTCATCACATAGTCACTCAAAATCTACACCACCAAAACACACACAGAAACATAAAATGCACACCTACATTCATGGAGGCTCTCAATAAAAAATCTGCCCAAGCAACAGAGACCTCCAAAGCAGAAACGCAAGCAACCTCCACCCCCCCAACACAACCCAAATGACATAGCCCACAAACTCAGTGTGCCACTCTATCACAGCCAATAAGGCACAACAATGTACCCAACACCCTAGTCATAGGTGACTCTAAAGTTAGGCACACTGATGTTCCACTCACCAGGCTAAACAAGGAGAAATTTACTGTCAGCTGCCAGTCGGGTGCCAGGATCCACCACAACGCATTCACTCAGGTCACTCCACAACAAGTACAAATATGACTCTCTCATTGTCCATGTTGGTGTGAATGACTTGAGATGTACCTCCCTTGACTACATGAAAAGAGACATGGAGGAGCTCTCCAATCTTGTAGCCCAGGCAGGTATGACCCTAGCCCTAAGTAGCATCTTGCCATCACCCAGAACGATACCACAGTACAAGGACAAAATGATTGACTTCAACAATTGGCTAAGCTTCTGGTGTCATTCTAAGGGGATCCAGTATCTGTCTGCCTGGGATGACATGACCAACAGACCATGATGCTTTGCCAGAGATGGCCTGCACCTGTCACCCTTAGGATTCTGGATACTGGCTAAGGCTCTTGCCACCCCTATAGTGCATTTTTTAGGCAAGGTTCAAATGACAAATTCACCAATGTAAAAGGTACAAAGCAAGCAAAATCTGAGGCTAATGCTATTCAATGCTAGAAGTCTAAACCTCAAAATGCACTCACTCGAAGCACTCCTTAAAATGGAGAACATCGACATCTGTGCAGTGACAGAGACCTGATTCAAGGCTCCAGAGAGCACGCCTGCATTACCAGGCTATAATTCAGACCACACCTTTCGGCCACCTAACCTGGATCGAAACACTAAAGGAGGAGGCGTGTCCATATTCATTAAGGATATCCACACCTCCAGGCTAGTTGCCCAGCATAATGCATCTGAGATTATCCAAGTGCAACTAACTCTGGGCAAGACTGCAATCCAAATTGTAGCTTACTACAGATCCCCTACCATGCCCCAGGATTCCCACTCCTCATTTCTTGATACACTGGAAAATATTAGGGTACAACCCAACACCCTAATAATGGGTGATTTCAACTATCCCACCATTAACTGGGGAAAGTACTCATGTACCAACTCTTTTGCTCAACGTTTTCTGGAATGCATAAATTCCAATGCCTTGGATCAATTTATCCACACCCCCACCAGGGGTAGCAATATCCTAGACCTGGTCAATACCAACATGGGCACCCGGTGTTTCATACCAGAGGTCAATTCCTCGTTGGTCAGATCCGACCACAAGCTAACCACCTTAGACATCCACATCCTGCCACACCCCCCATTACATAAACCACCATAAAAAACTTCTCCAAAGGCAACTTCATGCTTCTTAAGACAGAAGTGGCAAACTTCACAACACCCATGCAGATGGACAGTAGAGGTACAACTGCTGAATCCTACACAAATGCACTTTATAAGCACTTACACGAGTGCATGGATCATGCTATCCCTAACAGAACCAAGATGCTATCCTCCAAAAAAAGGAAGCCAATCTGGTGGTCCCCTGCCATAAACAAACTCTAAAACAGAAGAAAGAAACTGTTGCAAAAACAAGTAAAATCCCATGATTGGAGGAACTTCCTGGTCAGCCTCACTAAAAAAGCTGAGATCCCTCATAAAATCCTCTAAAGCTAGTTACGAAAACAAAATCACCACTGATTCTAAGGACAACCACAAAGCATTCTATAGCTATGTCAAGAATCTCAATGGCAACATTCAGATTTGCTCTGAGTTACAGCACAATGGCACTTAATATATAGAACCAACAGATACTGCCAACATCCTGGCAGATAGGTTCAGTGCTAACTTTACCCACCTCTCACCCCCTAAAGGACCCATCTCTATACCGGAAGAATGCAAAGTTCCTGAAATCAAGGCTGCACAGGTAAAAAGCACACTTTCCAAAGCCAAGAACACAGCATCCACAGGACCTGACAACATCCAAGGCTGTGTTCTCTATGAACTACAGAATGAACTGGTACTCCACCTAAGTACCAAGTTCAATCATAGCCTCACCTCAGGCTTTGTGCCCACTGAATGGCGCACAGTGACAGTTATCTTAGTCCACAAAGGGGGAGTCACCATGGACCCCTGGAACTACCGGCCCATTAGCCTGACGAGCCTGGTCTGCAAGACCATGGAAAGTATCATGGAACTTATAAACAAAGACATTGGTGATCTTTAAACTCTGGACTCCACTCAGTTCGGGTTTGTAAAAGGCAGATCATGTCTCCTAAACCTGATAGACTTCTTTGAAGCAGTCACCAAAGCCATAGACGAGGGTAAGGTGGTTCACACAGCCTATCTAGCTCTCGCCAAGTCTCCCAACACCATCCCTCACTCTGGAATTATAGATAAACTCACTAAACTAGGTATAAATCCCTATATCACAAGATGGGTTGCCAACTGGCTCACTGACAGAATGCACACTGTGAAAGTAGCAGACTCCAAATCCGACTTCAGACCAGTGACAAATGGAGTATCACAGGGCTCAGTCCTGGGTCCTCTCCTGTTTGGTATCTACTTCTCTGAAGTACAGGCTAACACAGAAGGTCTTTGGCTAACGAATATCGCAGATGACTGCAAACTAGGAGCCATAATCGAAACTCCTAACGATGTGGACATCCTACAAAGGGTCTCACTGAGACAGATGCCTGGTGTCAAAGCCATGGCCTCAAGCTCAATGCCAAAAAGTGCATTGTCATCCCCTTTGGTAAAAACTCTGTACCCATGAACTACCACATAGGTGGTATTCTACTTAACACCTAAAGTGTGATAAAAGACCTTGGGATACAAGGTGGACAGTAGTCTCTCCTTTGATAATCACATCACCACATTAGTCAGGAAACCCTTCTATGTGGCACACCTCATCAAAAAAGGTTTCTCATCTAGGAAAAAAGAGGTAATTGTTCCCCTCTACTCGGCACTCATTAGACCCATTATTGAGTACAATGCCCCTTTTGGTATGTACCTCACAAGACATCTACAACAACTGGAAAGGCCACAGAAATACCTCACAAAGAGGATTACAGGCCTCAAACAGATGCCCTCATGAACCGTCTAAAAAAACTCCAGCTTTACTCCATCGCATATCGCCTACTCAGAGGCGATCTCTGCCTAACATACAAAGCTATGTCAAACCCAGAGCTGTTGGACATGCTCCACTTAATGAAATCCCAATCCCAATCCCTCTGAACTACATGTTCTAGGGACCTAAACCTTGTCACCACAATAAACAGAACATGCTGGAGGGATAGATTCCTGTCCCAGAGACTTCCCATACTCTGGAACAAACTACCTATCTATATCAAACAAAGTTCTTCATTAGCACTCCAAGTAAAATCTTGATGATTGGATAGGAAATAGAAAATTCACCCCGGGCATCACTTCTGTGGCCCTGCTCAACAGGTGCACAGGAAAATAATTTTCTTGGGTGCCAAAAGCCAGGGTACCTTTTTGGATAGGCTTATATAGGCCCTAGGGCCAATAGCCTAGTACCTACCTATGAACCTATGGATTTCTTATTAAATGACATCTCCAAATCTGTGACATATTGATAAAAATATTCAAAATAATTACAAAAATGTTTGAAACAATATCTGAATTGCATAAAATGTACAAAAAAAAGAGGAAAATTACCACAATTTTTTTTGCTATGTGCTGCTTTTTCATATTAACTAAAGCTATTAAAACTATCTGAAGTGTGCAAAGTGCTAGCAAGTGTGTGCAGTATTACATTGCAGTTATTTTGCAAAGTAAAGTTGTTTCAAAGAATATTATTTCAAGGCATATTTTGCACAGTACAGTATTTTGAAAAGCTTATGCATTTCAATATTATTACAATACCTGGTGTATGTGAATGTTTGTACATAATTACAAGGGCAATTTTGTATTGTGTTTTACTATAATTTGTGGGCATGGCAGAAGGATTTTGTAGACATGCACCACTTGTGTTTGATAACAACAGTGCAGAAAATTGGACTGTGTGAGCAGGAATACAATATTTTCATACGGGCTGCTTTTCCTGAAGGAGATGCATGTACAAAGGCATTTATTCTGCTGAATTTAGCTGGTTCAGAGGACATTGAAAGAGAGCATTCATTTGTGTATGCACCTGCTGTGTTTGCAGGGCAGGGTTAAGACTATAATATAGTGGTACCGTCTGAAACAAGGGAATACCCTGAATGCTTAAAACATAAATTTAGAGAAATGTGTAACCCCCAAACAAATATTACAATGGAGCGGCACTTATTTTACAGAAGGCATCAAACACCTGGTGAAACTTTTGCAGCATATATAACTGTTAGGTCAGGTTTTTTTTAATCATACAGTAGTTAAGCATTAGACAGGCATAAAGAATAAAACAGGCCAAGAAATGGTGTTTCATTTATGGATACATTTTAGAAAAGCAGAAAGAAAGAATCTTCCACTGAATATTGACCTTGCTGATTAAGCAAAGATTGCAAATAATTCTTATTATGTTCCTTCTTCAAGGGAAGATTATTCTGTTCCTTTCTCAAGGGAAGAATCAAAAGATAAGACATCTGTGGAGCTACAAAACAAGATATAGCCTAAAAAACAAGGTTAGTGGTGTGAATGTAGTCTACAGAGGAAAATTACTAGAAAAAAAGGATATAATATGTGAAGTTCAGGATAGCAAGTAGTCTAGTCTGATGCAAGACTTGTTCAGTTGCAAGACTGGTTTAGATGATTCATGTTGATAGTTATGCTTCACATGTATTTTATGCGGATTTAAATATGCTGCAATAATCTATCTGCTGTTCTTATTGAATGTTACACACTTGAATAAAAAAGAATGGAAAAAGGAAATGAAAACTCTGATTATTTTTACAATAACTGACTTGAGAAATAAAGGTAAAATGTGCAGATTTGATGATCTGAGAGATGAGGTAATAAAGGACAGGCTTGTGTGTGGTATTAAAAATGGCACAGTGAGAAAGACTTTGCTTTGAGACAGTGATTTAACGTTGAATAATGCCATTGAGATTTGTCAGATATACAAGCTTACAGAAAGGCGCACAAGTATGCTTACAGATGAAAATAGCAGAGGAAGGCACAGTGACAAAGCTCATGTTGATAGTATGCAAAACGTGGTTAAAAGAAACAGGCCCAAGCACATGGCAGCTACTGCAGGTCCTGCAACAGTCCCTGGGGAACCCCAAGTCTTTCCAGCAAATTCTAGAGCATGCTCAGTGAGGCATAAAGGTGACTTAGTAAAGTCAAAACATGTGCCCCCAACCTGTTTCATGGTCAACTGTTATAATTGTGGTGGAAATCATGAGTCCAAAAGAGAAATGTGCTTAGCTTTTGGTCAGCAGTGTCTGGAATCATTTCAAAAGGTTTTGTAAATCAAATTAAAACACATTTAAAAGATGGCATTCCAAATGGCAAGTTAATCAATTAGAAAACTGCAACCCTACTTTTTATGTTGATGGTGTGTCTGTGCTTGGTGAAACAGTTAATGCAGTAGATTGGTGGGCAATCTTTTGTAATGTTTGCATTAATGGGAGTCCTGTAGAGCTCAAAGTAGATACTGGCTAAAAGTGCAATGTCATGTCAGCAGAAACATTAGCTAGAGTGCATGCTGCAGAACAAATTGATTTGACAAACTCTGCAAAGCTTGTAGGTTATGGTGGTGAAGAAATTCAAACCAAAGGCTCAGTAGTGCTTTCATGTTATTCTGCTGGGAACAGCTATGACTTGAAATTTTTCATAGTCAAGAGACAAGTGCAGTCATTATTAGACCTCAGAGACAGTTTGGAAATGGGACTGCTTTCATTTAATAAAGAAGTTCACCATGTAACCTGCCTGACAGCAGCTCAAATTTCACCCTATTTTTTCTGAGTATGCTGATATTTTTGCAGGCAAACTACCAGTTGTGTACTCTATGAACTTAGACCCAGAGGTCAGCCCAGTTGTCAGATCAGCACAGAAAGTTCCAGCAGCTATGCAGAACAGAGTCAAAGCCGAGCTAGACAAGATGGTGCAGCTAGGAGTAATTTATCCAGTAGAAGAACCTACTGAGTGGGTATCCTCCATGGTTATAGCTCATAAGTAAAGCTCAGATGATATCCAAATATGTATTGATCCAAGAGATCTGAACAAAACATTAAAAAGACCTCATCATCCAATGCGCACAGTCGAAGAGGTCGCTGCCCTCAGGTCAAACACCAATGTTTTTTTAAGTCTCACATGCAACAAGTTCACTTTGGCAAATTTTGCTCAACCAAAAATCTTCCTTGTTAACCACATTCAGTACACCATTTGGTAGATACAGGTGTCTGAGAATGCCATTTGGAAGAAATTCTGCTTGTGAAGTCTTTCAATGTGCAACGGGGCAAATTTTTTCGAGCTGTGTGCTATTATAATAGACAATGTTCTAAGTAGAATGCAATGGTGAAGCTGAATATGACAGAAACCTCAAGAAAGTTCTGGAAAAAACATGTGAAGTGAATCTTAAGCTGAATCCTCAGAAGTGCAAGTTCAGGATACAAGAAGTTACTTATGTTAGTCACTTGTTTACCAGTTCAGGTTTATGACCAGATCCTTCAAAGCAAACAGGAATTCTCGAAATGCCAGCTCCGGATAATGTCCAAGCCCTACAATGTTTTCTTAGCATGGTCAACTACCTAGGCAAGTTCATTCCAGATTTAAGCTAACTTTCAGCATTGCTCAGAGAGCTGACACAATCAAAGATATAATTTGGTCATGGTCAGAACAGCAACAAAGTGTATTTGATGTCCTAAAAGAGAAAATTGCCAACCCACCAACTCTCAGCTACTATGACGTTCACAAGCCAGTTACTCTTTCCTGTGATGCTTCTAAGTTTGATTTAGGGGCAGTCAATCTTCAAGAGAGTAGACCAGTAGCCTATGCATTGAGATCTCTTATCCAAACTTACATGCAATATGCCCAGATTGAGAAAGAGCTTTTGGTGATTGTGTTTGCATGTTCAAAGTTTCATGATTATATGTATAGTCGACCTATCCAGATCGAAAATTAGAAAGCCTATGCATACAGCTCTAGCTAGACTGCAATGATGCTCAAATTGCAAAAGTACAATTTCAATTTTGTTTATACAAAAGGAAAAAGTACAGTTTTGTACCTACCATAAATGTAGATGTTCGAAGATCCACATTGCTGCAGTCCTTACACTTGGGTAGTCCGCTGTCCTCGGTCGGCCCGAATATCAAAGTATAAGGCTGACGTCGGTCAAGGCGCATTAGACTGACATCAGGACGTCAGGTTACAAATGCGCATGACTGACGTCATATCCTCAGTCTTTTCTTGCCCCAGATGTCAGAAGACCCTAAAAAGAAAGGTCAAAACCAAAAGACAGCAAACAACCAACCAATCACCCTTGCACTAAAAATATGTACAATATATACAATATACACAATATTTACAACCCAACCCACACAACCGCCTCTAACTACAGAGGGGAAGGAGGAGGATTGGACTGCAGCAATGTGGATCTTCGAACATCTACATTTATGGTAGGTACAAAACTGTACTATGTTCTTCATCTCACATTGCTGCAGTCCTCACACTTGGGTAGAATCCCAAAGCAGAGGTAAGGGAGGATGGCAAAACTATAAAGAAGCAGGAGCTGCCAAAATGCCCTGTAAAATAGCAGTGGCAAAACCAGCCCTAGATTTAGAGTAAAGTGGAAGGTGATAATGCTTAGAGAAAGTATGCACTGAACTCCAAGTAGCTGCCTCCAAAATATCTTTAGTTGCCACCCCCCTTAAAAAAGCTGTCGAAGTGGCAGTAGCCCTAGTGGAATGAGGCCTAATCCCAGCTGGGATCTCCTTGCCATGATGGGAATAACAGAAAGCAATGCAAAACCCAATCCACTTAGAAATCATTTGTTTTGACACAGGCTTGCCCTGAGAACTCAAAGCAAAAGAAACAAATAACTGCTGAGACTGCCTGAACCCCTTAGTTCTGCTCAAATAATATCGCAACTGCCTGTGTACATCTAAAGTGTGCAAAATCTTTTCCCCTTTATTTTGGGGATTTGCATAAAAAGTAGGCAAATGAATAGTCTGGTTTAAAGCCACACTAGAAACCACTTTAGGCATAAAGGAAGGATTAGTACGCAAAGATACCCTATCCTTATGGAAAATTAAGAAAGGCTCAACTGCCATAAGGGCCTGCAATTCAGAAACCCTTCTTGCAGAGGTAATGGCCAACAAAAAAGCAGTCTTCCATGATAAATATTTCAACTCGGTAGTAGCTGCAGGCTCAAAAGGTTGTAGAGTGAGTTTCTCCAACACAAAATTGAGATCCCAAGCAGGAGTAGGAGCCCTACGTGGGGGTCTTATATTCTTTGCCCCTCTAAGAAATTGCTTGAACAAAGGATGAGAAAACAACGGTGGGTCACAGTCATAGTGAGCTGAAATTGCTGCAGCATGAACCTTAATAGAAGAGAAGGACAAACCTTTGTCCAGTAACTCAGTAAGATATTGAAGAGCCACACTTAAATTAGGCTCAGAAACATCAAAATCCTTTGCTGCACTCCAAAATAAAAATCTCTTCAATTTATCTGCGTACACTTTCCTTGTACTAGGCCTTCTAGCTTCCAAAATAACATTCAAAACTTGCTGTGGAAGTTGAGACCCTCTATGGTTCAAAACAGAATATGCCAGGCTGTTAGGTGAAGAGAATGAAGCTTGACATTGAGTAAATGACTGTTCTCCTGAGACAACAGATGTGGAATCGAAGGCAAAGGCCATGGAGGCTCCTGCCAGACTTCTCAGTAATGGGTACCAGTGCTGTCGAGGCCAATCTGGAGCTATTAAAATCATCTTTGGCTTGTCCTGTCTGACCTTTAGAAGTACCTTTGGGAGGAGAGGCAGAGGTGGAAAGGCATACACATGAAGATTGCTCCAATTGAAGGAAAGAGCATCCACTTTCCAAGCTGTGGGATGAAACCTTTTTTGTGCAAAACTTTGGCAGCTGGTGGTTTAGTGGAGAAGCGAACAGATCTATGTCTGGAGTTCCCCATGACACTGTCAATTTCTGAAATACATGAGGATCCAATTTCCACTCGTGGGGATCCATAATTCGTCTGCTCAACACATCTGCTAAGGAGTTCTGTGCTCCCAGCAGAAACCTTGCCTGAAGATTTAGCTGTAAACTGAGAGCAGTCTCCCACAAAATCATTGCTTGCCTGCATAGAGGATAAGAATGTGTTCCCCCTTGCTTGTTGATGTACCACATGACAGTTGTGTTGTCTGTTAGAATCAACACCTGTCCTGGAAGAAGTAAATCCTTGAAAGCTATTAATGCAAACTGGACTGCTAACATCTCCTTCAAGTTGATATGTAGATGTTGTAGTCTGGCAGGCCACTTGTCTTGTATCCACTTTCCATTTAGATGAGCTCCCCAAGCTTTGTCTGAGGCATCTGTCGTTAGAATCTGACTCGCCTCTGGCCAGGTCACAGAGAGTCCCTTGTTTAGGTGACATTCCTGAGCCCACCACAAAAATTCCTTTTGAATGCAAGGTATTATCTGAATGACAGTGTCCAGATCCTGGCAGTGCTGTGTCCATACATTTTTGAGATACCATTGTAGCTTCCTCATATGAAGTTAGGCATTGGGAAGCACCAGAATACAAGATGCCATGAACCCCAAGGCTTGAAGGACTGTCCTTGCAGTCAGCCTGGACTGATGAGACAATTGATGAAAGTAAAGGGAAAGATTCTTTTGTTTGTCCGGGGTCAAAAAGGCCATCTGGGATGCTGTATTCAGTCTTACACCCAGAAAGCACATGTCCTGAGAGGGTACTAGACTGGACTTTATTTCGTTCACAGAATACCCCAGGCATCTTAGCACTTATCACATATTCCAAATGATGAAGAAGCTCGTCCCTTTCTTGAGCTAGAATCAGGCAATCGTCCAAATAAGGATAGATCTGTATTCCTTTTAGCCTGAAGAAAGCTATCACTGGAGCCAGAACTTTGGTGAACACTCTGGGCGCAGTAGATAAGCCAAAGGGCAATGCAGAGAACTGATAATGAGAAGTCCCAGCCCGAAAACGCAGATACTTCCTGCAACTCAGTCTGATAGGAACATGAAGGTAAGCCTCCTTGAGATCCAAAGTTACCATCCAATGATCTTTGCCCAGCAGAGGTAAAAGCTGTTGTAACGTCAACATTTTGAACTTGGGAATGTCCAGATAAGTGTTGAGGATAGATAAATCCAAAATTGGTCTCCACGTGTTCCCCTTCTTTGGTACTAGGAACAGGCGAGAATAAAATCCTAGGCCCACTTCTGGCAGAGGGACCGGCTGTATGGCCCCTATTTGAAGTAGCAGAGAAATTTGTTTGTGAGCCTCTATTCTTTGCTGAGGAGGAACGTCTGGCATGCCTTTGAAAGGAGGCAAGGTATGGAAATAAAACCTGTAACCTTGGTGAATGATATCCAATACCCATCTGTCTTGGGTAATTAAACTCCAATTTTCCTTGAAAAGTGCCAACCTTCCTCCCAAAGGTGCTGCCAGACGAGAAGGCTCTGGCAGCTGAAAAGGTAGGTCATTGGGTCTGTTTACGAAAGGACTGACCCCTGCCCTCACCAAGACTGTGCAGGTGAACTCCTGTTCTAGGCCTGAAAGAGCCCTGAGCTCTGCCTCTACCACGTCTAGATCTACCCCTAGACTGGGAATCATAAGAAGGATACGTCCACCCCTTGGTAGGCCAATTTCTACTAAACTTCGGAGGCTGAACCTGCAAAAAATCTTTAACAGTCTGCATAGACTTAGCCTTGTCTTCCATTTTCTTTAAGACTGCCTCAACAGGTGAACCAAACAACACATCAGATTGTAAAGGAGCATCTAAAATCCTTGTCTTAACATGGTCAGATAAATTCTGATCCCTCAGCCAGGCGTGCCTGCGAAGAACTGACCCAGTGGCAGCCACCCTAGACGAGGCCTGTACAGCATCAAAACCACACTGCAAGGAATGCTTACCCACTTGTTCAGAAACATGTACTAAATCTTGTAACTCTTTACACTCAATACCTTCCGCCAGAGCATCTACCTTAGACTTCAATTGAGAAAGTAGATAGTTTTGGTATTTCAACATGTGAAACTGGCAATTCAAAGCCCTCATAGCCAGGGTGGAAGAAGTATAGACTTTCTTTCCCCATCTATCCAAAGCCCTGGCCTCTTTATCTGGAGGAACTGGATTTTTAACAACAGAAGCCTTAACACCCTTAGGCCCCTGACTAACAGTTTCTGGGTCCGCCCTAGGACTCTTAAAAAGATACTTATGAGCTTCAGGCACCCTGTAATACCTATCCGGTTTAACAGGAGCAGGAGGCAAAGAATCAGGGTTAAGCGAAGCCTCTGCAAACACATCTTCCACAACATCCAGAACAGGAGGTATAGCCAAAGGCCTATGCTGGGGTAAAAACAAAAATTCCCTAAGCCTTTTCCTGGAATCAGAGAAGTCCTGACCTTCCCACTTAAAATGCTCCCTCATGGAATAAAGAGTCTCTGAAAAAGAAAAATCCTCAGGAGGAGAAGCAGAAGGAGTAGAATCATCCACATCAGAATCAGAATAAGGAGAATACTCCTGCAAGTCTTCAGCCGAAGACTCTGAAACATCCGAAGCCTGCTCAAAACTCCCCAACTCAGGTTCCACCCTAGGTCTCTTATCAGGAGGGGGCAAAGAACCTCTAATCAAAGTAATCAAATCTTCTGCCATTTTAAGCATATGCTTCTTGGGCACAGATCCTGAAGAACTAGGAGTGACGCCAACTGAAGCTAAACCTGGCCTGCCTCTGGGAGAAGCCTTGGAAACAGAAGGAGAGGGCCTAACCACCCTAGGAAGGGAGGGGAGTACAGTAACCTGAGAAGCCCCTTCAGCCTGACCTGCCTCCTGAGAGGCCACATCCTGCAATAACAAAGTCTCCCCCTGGGACTCCAGAGAAACCTCCGGCGGAACCCCCGGTTCCACCGAAACCTCTAAAGAACTGGCGTCCGGTACGGACGGCTCTTCTTGCCTGGGCTTAGCTGCTTTGTCCTTGCGCTTCTTCGAAGAAGCGGACGTCGGAGTATCCGACGGCATATTATAATTGCACTGCTTCCCGAAGACTAATCTGGCACAATCTAACCTCCTCTTAATAGTGCGCTTATTGAATCTAGCACAAAAGCGACACCCAACAACGTCGTGCTCAGGCCCTAAACAAGGAATACACAAAGTATGATAATCTCTATGCGGTATCTGTTTCCCACAAGAAATACAGTTATTCACTTTTTCTGACATCCGGTAAACCACTGAGGCAAGAAAAAACTAAAATATTCCCCAACGGGGTACTTAGCCAACTTTGACTCGGTCTGAAACTCCGAATTCGAAAAATTTCAGAACGCCGAACGGCACTTGCAATGCTGCTTCTGCATCGGACCATGCGGCAAAAAAGACTGAGGATATGACGTCGGTCATGCGCATTTGTACCCTGACGTCCTGATGTCAGTCTAATGCGCCTTGACCGACGTCAGCCTTATACTTTGATATTCGGGCCGACCGAGGACAGCGGACTACCCAAGTGTAAGGACTGCAGCAATGTGAGATGAAGAACATCTTCTTTACCTTGCTGATACTTTATCCAGATCACCCAGAAGAAGCACAGAACGGCATAACAATGAGCAACTTGATTTTGACGTCATGGAAGTGAGAACTTTTTCTTCTATATGTCTTGATGAACTCAGAACTCACACAGCTTCATATCCAATTCTCCAGAAGCTAAACCACTTCATCAGTCAAGGATAGCCTTCAAGGCAAATTTTGTTTACCAGTAGAAGTGCAACCTTATTTTCCATACAGAGATGAGATTTTGTCAGACAATGGTATCATCATGAAAAGTCCAAATGTGATTGTTCCAAAGTCCTTGCAACAAGAATATATTAAGATCTTACATCATGGCAACCCAGGAACTGATTCTACCAAAAGAAGGGTGAAAGATCTAGTATTTTGGCCTTCTATGTCAAAAGATATTGAGAAAGTACTTTCATCTTATTCAGTATGTAATAGTACAAAGCCACATCAACAGAAAGAACCACTTCAGTTAAGCCAGATTCCTGAATTACCTTGGTCAACAGTAGCCATGGATATCTTCCAGTGGAATGGTCAACATTACTCGGTGTTGGTAGACTCTTATTCATATTGTTTCAAGATTGACATACTTCCCAACCTAACTTCTAGTAGTGTCACTACTAAGTTGAAGCAAATTTTTTTTCTGTCCATGGTAGTCCGCACAGAGTTATTTCTGACAATGGTGCACAGTTTACAAGTCAGAAGTTCAGACAATTTGCAGAAGAGTGGGAATTTTTTCATATGACGAGTACTGGTGAATACCCTCAGTCAAACGGTTTGGCTGAACATGCAGTTTAAAGTGCAAAACAGTTGTTAGAGAAATCCAGATGTGATAATACCGATATTTTTCTCAACTTGTTAAATCTCAGAAACATTCCTCTTGATAAACATCTTGGTTCACCTGCCCAGTCTTATTCCAAGACAAACCAGAACCACACTACCAATCAGCAGTAATTTATTGGTTCCAAGTGTCAAAAACAACAAAGCAGTAAAAGCCCAACTATTGAAAATGTGTTTGTCCCAGAAGTCTTACTATGATAAAACCAGCAAACAGCTCAGTTCATTGAAAAAAGGGGAGATAGTTGAGGATGCAGATGTCAAATGGTTTTGATCACATCAGATTTGTGAAACTTTTGTGTCAAGAGCCCAGACTCTACATTGTGGAATCACAAAGAATGGAATTTAGGCAAAATTGGAAGCATTTGTTACAAGTGTCCGAACCAGTGTTACAGCATCTTGCCTGTGACAAAGACTCTAGTTCTCAGAGTAACTTGTCCAATGTTCCTGTTCCAGAGGACATTCTGTCAGCAATCCCAGTTCCTGAGAAAATCCCTGAAACTCTCCAAGCAGAACTTTCCCCAGTGACTGCCCCTGTTACTAAACCCAGTCCTAACTATTATGTCATGAGATCAGGTCGTACCTTGAAACCTAGTTCCAGATATATGGCAACCTGGACATGACTCTTGTTTTTCTTATTAGTGTCTGTTTAATTGCATGCCTATTGAAATGTCATTGCTTATATGAGACAGCGCAGTACAGAGGGAGAGTGTAGCTCAGTGTTTGTGTGATATACCTTTAAGAAGCTTTCCAGTAAGTCAGCATATACATATACGTACTGAGCACATGCAAGCAACAGTGCCATTTTGAGTGAGCAGTCAAAGTATGAGCATGCAAGTAGGTAGTGAGTTAGATTGTTCATTCAAGTTCAGTGTTCCTGTTATCCATCCTGATGTACTGGTATTCAATAAACTACTTAAATGAACACCCAAGCCTCAACATCTTTGTTCATGTTATCCATCCTGATGTACTGGCATTCAATAAACTACTTAAATGAACACCCAAGCCTCAACATCTTCTTAATGTATATAAGAAGAGCGACAGAAGACATGTAAAAAATTTTGGTGAGACACTAGCTAACCACTAAATAAAGAATGTTATTGAAAGTTTATAGAGTCTAAAATACAATGTATTAGCATAGTAAACTGGAATGTAATGTAATACAGAGCAGTAGGCCTACAGAAGACTAGCTGAGAAAATTATGTCTCTATGGTTGTTCAGATAATGAGAGTTTTGATTTGCTATTTGGTATTGACAATATATACTATATATATCTGTTAGTCTTACGGAAAGAGGTGGAGGATGTAAGTAGGGGGTGGAGAGTGGATAGAAAGATGGGGTACACTAAAAA
The DNA here is from genome assembly GCF_019279795.1 of Protopterus annectens. NCBI lineage: Eukaryota > Metazoa > Chordata > Ceratodontiformes > Protopteridae > Protopterus > Protopterus annectens. The sequence goes on along the minus strand of NC_056726.1, from coordinate 1,840,270,088 downwards.
TCTTAGGTTTTATATATATATATATATATATATATATATATATATATATATATATATATATTGTGTATATATGTATATATACACAAACACACCATTTGATTTGAAAATGTGAACATTCCCTTTTCTTGTTTAGGTAGCTTTTAAGTCAGGCCCTAAAACTAGAGTAGGATGAGAGTTCCTTTCCGTACATGAAGAAGGACTGTCAGAGAATTACAGACAGTCTGGAGAAGGTGTGTGTGGCTCTACTAAGATTGGCTGAAAGGGAGAGAAGAGTGGGAGTATTCTGGCAGTATTGCTTTAGCTTGTATGTTTTTTTTTTCAATGAAAGTTTGGGTGCTGGTGCAGTGTAAACTGCTTTCAGATGCCATGTTGGCTCATATGGTGGCATGCCAAGCTGAGAAACATGGCAGGAACTGAGTGTGAAGCAAGTTGTGTTTTTGAGAGCAGTAGAGCTTGGTCACATAATAATGTCAATTTGTGTGGGGTGGTGGTGAATATTCATTGTATAGCTCAGGATTACTGAAACAGGCAGCTTCTCTGTGGTCATTACTGAGTGAGTGATGGCACAGACTTACCTGGATAGTTTTTGGTTTAGTCTCTTTCTATGTTTCTGACTGGTAGGTATATCCTACAATTCTCCCTTGTGGTACACATTCTTGGAGATCTGACAACATGCTGTTGATGGCCAAATCACCATTAGGAAAGAAAAAAGCCTACAGCGTGTCTAAGGAACTGGCATGTGATCTTCAGCCTTAGTCTGGGGGAAGTGACACCTAGCTACATACCTCTCAACTGTCCAGATTACGCAGAATATCCAGAGTTTTGCTTTATATTTTTGGGCTCTTCCTCATATAATGTGTGGTTTTCTGGAAAAATCAGTGAGAACTGATGACATTAAATAATGACAGATACTTGAGTTTCCAACTTTGCATCAATCAGAAAATATATGCTTATGCAAACCTGTTATTCTAGCAATTACCTAAGTTTATAAAAGCAATAATTTAAATCAATCCCTACTGTTGGGCCTTTGTCGCCCTATTATTTTTGGCTTTGTCCTGATTTCTTGTGTAAAGAGGTTGAGCGGTATGCCTAGCTATTCCTGAAGAACATTCTGGCCAGGACATTAAAGTGACTACCTAAACAGAAGATCTGAAGAGATGACAGATGTTACATTTCTACCATTAATGCAAATACTGTGCTGTTCTACTGACTACACTAGAGCAATATGACTATTTAAATGTGAAATGAGATTTCTATAAGCATTTGATTGCTACTGTTATTTAGATACACACAAAAGATAAAGCTGGCAAAATGTAGCTGATTCATAATTTGAATCCTACATTACATTTTCGTAATGCTATTTAGTGATTTTTTGGTTCTATGTGGCAGGTGCATGGGCAACTGAATTAAAAACAGCCACATGTAATTTACCAATAACACCATCCTAATGAAGGACACATCATATGCACTGCTGTTATAGGGGATCCCCTCAACTACTTCTGTATTCTGATTCAAAACTTGCACATCCTCAGATAAAGGGGGTTATCTTGTTTTAATCCAAAACCAAGTGTCCCAAGTTTTCCACAAGGTTATGCAACAATGGACCAACAATATAAAGGTAGTCTGGCAGATTGTGCAGTCTTACATTAAAAGTGGAGAACACTTTTACTCTTCTACCTACACAAACATCTACATTCATTAGTTTAAATTCTTAGTTTCATTTCTGAATTTTCTTTTTGGAAGAAATCGGAATTAATTGCTTCATGAATCACATGCTCATGTTTCAAGCAGATCAAGTAAAAACATTTTTGTTTTCTTTCCACAAAGATCAGATACAATGTGAAATTTACACAATGGCTAGACATGTATTCTAACTGACCACCACAAGCTCCTACAATTATTACTTGGTCATGATATTTCTTTAGATTAAGACTTTGCATCGTCTGCCACATATTTGTTAACTGTCACACAAAATGGGTAATCATTAAAAACACTAGTATAATGTAATAATGTCTATACAGATGAAATGTTCTCGTCAGTGTATGCTTTTTCCTGGTGACATGTACTGTTCCTACATAAGCACTTTTTTCTCAGCATTCATTGCTGCTCTGAAATATTGTTTTCATAAGTATAATTAAAAAAAATGTGAAACATGTTGTAATTCCACAGCCAAAAGCACTCAGACTTTGCTTAAAAGTAATAGAATGCATCTCTCGCATATAAATTTTGTTGTCTTTGTAAAACATACCATAATACAAAGAGAATTGTGGTCATACTTTAATACTCAAAGTACAGATGTGTAAAATCTTACCATAGCAGTAGATATCCTTCCCTTCCCTGTTGCAGTATCTATTAAACTAGGCGTCACATGCCAAGGTAGCCCGATGTCTGGCCAATATACCAAAACCTTAGGTTGTAATAGGAATGTTGTACATCACACACATGCTTCCTGCTCATGGCACAGGGCATAAAGGTGACATATGGATGTATCTACCTCAGAAAAGAAAAGCCCCAGGAGGAACTAGGAACATATACATCCAGAAGGAAAAAGAAAACAGGTTGAGGAGGGAGGGAGTAAATACTGCAACAGGGAAGGGTAGGACATCTACTGTTAGGGTAAGATTTTAAAAAACTGTACTATGTCCTTCCGTACCACTGTTATAGTATTCATTACACAAGGGAGAGTACAAAAGCTCAAGAGGAAACTTGGGAGACTGAAGATCCAAGCACAGCCCTCAAGAAAGGCATGCAGGGTAGCCCTGGTAAATCCAGCTCTGGCCCTTGAAACCATATCAAACTTATAATGTTTGGCAAAAGTATACAAGGAAGTCCAAGTAGCTACCTCAATGATGGAGTTGATATCCAATCCTTTGAAAAAAAGCACCAAAAGAACCCATTGCCTTGGCAGAATGAGCTTTAAAAGAAAAACAAGATGTTTCCCATGAAAAGAGCAACAAATGGAAATTGCCTTAGAAACCAGAAAGTAGTTTGCTTAGAAACAGCCAAAGCTACAGACCTAACATGAAAAGAAACAAAAAGTTGCTCAGATTACAAATGGCTTTGGTTTATCTAAATAATATCTGAGTTGTATATGCAAATCCAGGGTGTGAAGAACCTTCTTGCTAGCAGACAGTGGAGAAGGGAAAAAAGTGGGCAAATGAATAGACTGATTGAGACAATTCATTAACCATCATGGGCAAAAAAGAAGGAATAGTATGAAGAAACACCTTGTCCATACAAAATATCAAAAAAGGAGGTACAACCATAAGGGCCTGAAGCTCAGATACCCTTCTAGCTGAAGTGTCAAAACAAGAACAGTCTTCCTATTACAGTGCTGTAAGGAAACTGAAGCTGCAAGCTCAAAAGGAGCATGAGTCAATTTTTTAAGAATAAAATTTAAGGTCCCAGGAAGGAAGGTTTCCTGAGAGGCTTAATATAAAGGACACATTTAAGTAATTGCTTGACCTCCAATGTAGAAGTCAAAGGAGGAATTAAGGCAAACAAGCAGAAATAGCTGAAAAGTGGATGTTAACTGAAGAGTCTGCCAGCCCAGCACTGAGCATTTCACACGAATAAGAGAGGACCAACTGAACCTCCACAGAAAGTGGATCCATGTTACAAACAAGGTAGAAAATCTCTCCCATTTGTATAAATAAGATTTCCTGGTAGTGGGTTTCCTGGCCTCCTGCAGAACTCAAAGCACGTCCTCAGAAAAAAACGTGCCTAAGAGGGATCAAAACCCATCACCCACATTGTCAGTTTAAGAGTGGATGACAAGTAGGGATAGATGACAGATCCCTTGTCTTGTGCGAGTAGGTCCAGCCTGTGAGATAACTTGTAGTGATGGATAAGGAGGAGAGATAACTAACAAGAGTTTTAGGGAAAAACAGCTAGCAAATGGGGCACAATGTATGATCATGAGAAGCACCTAATCAAAAAAACACTGCTCATGATGGTCCTTATGGGAAATCTGTCTCTCACACTGGCATTTTCCCTTTCTGGATGACATGTAACCTTACAACCAAAAGGAAAAGTAATGATTAAGAAGAGAACCCCAATGGGGCACTTATCTGAAATGGCTTGGTAACCAGCAGACGAAAGAGGGTTCAGAACGATGATCAAAGATGGTGTTCGGATTGGTGGCAATGAAGTTCTGAGGGAGGTGCATCAGTACATCACCTTTATGCTCTACATCATGAACAGGAAGCATACATGTGATGTACAAAGTCCCTATTACAACCTAAGGCTTTGGTATACTTGAGAGCCATCAGGCTACCCTTAGCAGATGATCCTTAGTGTAATTTATACTGTGATGTGGAAGGATATCATTAATTACAAATCAGAGGATAAACTGTGTCTGCATTGTCCAATAATAACATTTTTCAGTCAGGGAAATATGACATAAAAACCTCATGCATTGGGGAACCATTTCTATGAACTAAAGTTTTTTCATATTCTGCATGACATTTCATAACAGTGAATCTGGCCATTTCACATGTGACATTTGCCATTATCTATACAACTGAGGAAAACAACTATGTTTAACACCTTTTCTTCATGCTTTCTAGTCAGATTACATGGGCTCATACTTTTACTACTATTTACCAACATTCTCTATTTTTTTTCTGAGCAGACATCAATATATTAACTTCTTTCATATTCACTGCTATTGCTTTTTAAAGTTGGTGAAACAGATCTTGCAGCTGTTATTAAATGTTTCTTCTGTTTACTGATGCTTGGTAACCACTGCTTCTCACACATCCCCAAACTATGAGAATGTTATGGCAGCAGCTATCGAAGTACTGACAGTTACTTAAAATAATTGCAGCAGTCCAGCACCCTCAATTATCACCCCAAAATGTTCTAAACTCACATATTTTTAGTTCTCAGCATGATATATTATGATCACTGTTTACAAATTTATAAATATCTTCCAAATCCTCATTTTTTGACTTCATGATGTGGCCACCATAAAACCTTCTTTAGTGAACTGTCTTCAGATTTGGAAAGCAAACAAAAAATAATTTTATCTGAAAGAATAACAGTCACCATCAGAAAAGTAATTAACCACAGAGTCAAAGACATACCTATCTAATATGAATTTGTTTCAGCAAAATGTTTTAGCTGCTCTTTATAAGTTACACAACAGTCAAAAGAAATGCTTTTCAAATACACAACCTGCTTTTGTTGTTGGCATGTAAACCATACAATCCTCCTCCTCCTCCTCCTCCTCATCACTTCCAATTATGACCTTCTACAGAATTACCATACAGACCTCCTTGCATCACCCTGGATCTTTCAATTCCCATCACTCTGTAGGAGTAGACGTCCATTTTCCAGTAGGGGAATATGCCTTCAGTAACAATATCGTTGTTCAGCTGCTGGGAGGCGAGTGAGGTACTGGCTGACTCATAGTCTCAGCTGAATCATATGTTATGTTGTGCTATACTCCCTGCTCAATCAGGCATTAGCTAGCACAGAGCAATGTTTACTATGCAGGGTCAAGAACAATGTGTGTTTTTTCACTTCAGCATCTCTGACAGAAAAACACAGTTGTCCTTTATAGTGCCTTCCCTTTGCAGAACTGCCTACCTGTCTGTAAAGTGCTGCTACTGTTGCGGAGATCCAAGGTCCTTCCTCTCTCAGACATGAGGGATTCAATATCAATCAGTCATTAGCATCCTTCCTGCATAGAAGCCTGCTAAATGAACTTGAATTGCTAAAGATAAGGTCAGGGTCTCTTCTCATTTATGCTTGCATATAAAGTGTGTGTGTGTGTGTGTGTGTGTGTGTGTGTGTGTGTGTGTGTGTGTGTGTGTGTGTGTGTGTGTGTCTATATATCAATTTATAAATATATCTATATCTAATACACACACACACACACACATATATATATATATATATATATGTGTGTGTGTGTATACATATGTATGTACGTATGTGTGTGTATATCTATAAATATATATATATATATATATATATATATATATATATATATGGTTTACCATCACAATATCGGAAAACAGTTACGTGAACTTGGAAGGTTGAAAGGCACTCTTCCAAAGTGTCATAACTGTGAGTTCTAAATATGCACACTAGTGTATCTATCTATATATATATATATATATATATATATATATATATATATATATATATATATATATATATATATATATATATATTATATATATATACACACACACACACATACACATATATATATATATATATATATATATATATATATATATATATATATATATACAACAGAAACAGACCAAAAATTCCCAAACAAAGTAAAAATATTAAACCAAGGTACCCAAAAGAGAGCGTAGTACTGCCAGGTACAAGGTATCCCAGCTGAATGTAAAAATTATCCGCCAAGTGCGCGGTGCTGCCAGGTACGATATATCCCAACTGAATGTAGAAATTTTCCGTAGCTCTCAGGTTCCAAAAAGGCAAGACTCTTTCACAATGTTCAAGTCCACCAAAACAGATTAATTCTTACTTGACTAAACCATTCGGTTCAAAAATAGAAACAAAAATCCTTTAATGTGGTTAGCGCTTTCACGGCAAGTGAACGCCGCTTCATCAGACCAGTAACTACAATATACAAGTTAAAATTTAAAACACAATGTATCGTATTGTTAGCCAATTTTGCCAAAACTATTCTATAAATAACTATTACTGAAAGCTGATAAAGGCTCGGGCCTCAATGAGAGAGCGTCCTTGAGACTGAAGCTGAGACAGAGAAGGAACATAAAATAATGTTAAACAATCTGAAGAGAAGGGGCATCTTTATTTTGCTCGTCCTTCAGTCCTCCAATTGGTTTACATTCACACATAGCATCATATTCTTATATTAGTTTGTATATATTCACACACACATATCCCTTGTTCATCTCTTGACATTTATGAGAACTATAGTACTATCTTGTCTTCATCTTTTTAGGCTAAGCTGTATATATCTTTATCCTCTTTAGTTTTTTGATTTATATTTCAATTCATACTGTTATCTATGTACATATAATTCAGTTCATTATGAAGTGATAGATTGTGAACACAACATATTTATGGTTAATAGTTGATGTTAGAGTTGTATTTTATCATTCGTGCATTTACATATCCACATATTTTTGTATGTATATTTTTTATTTTTTATTTATTTTAATATGTATTGCTGCATTTTTGATAGCTTGAGTAGTGGTTTCATCAATTTTTTGAGGTGCATTTTTTATAATTGTTATCTATGTATACCTAAAAATACAATTTAGTTTATTATGAAGTGACAGATTTTTGAAACAATGTATTTATGCCTATCAGTCGACATTAGAGTCATATTTTAACATTTGCACAGTTCCATACACATATATATTTTTGTATGTACTTTTTAATATTTATTGCTGCATATTTGAAAGCTTGAGCAGTGGTTTTATTAACTTTTGAAGTGCATTCCTTATATACATTCCTTATATACGCTTGAGAGCAATGTTATTTTGAAGTGGATATTCCTTTAAATGAGTTTTTATGCTAATTGTTTGATTGCCATTCATTAACTTAATATATATATGGCTGTGTCTTTTGAGCAGAATTGTTATAGATCTGAAGAAGCTGTGTTGCGAAAGCGCTTATCTTTTTATACTACAATAAACAGTATATTGGTACTAGTTGCCTAGCTGTTTGACGTTCATTCCACTGGATTCTGTTACATGAAGATTTGTACCTGCTCACGCTGGGGTTTGCCACTGTTTGATTTGATTATTTTCTATTTTAACTCACCCCAGCGCTAACCTGTAGCGAGACTGGAGAGATTTTTTTTTTTTTTTTACTTTATAAATATGTCCAATCCATTATCAGTGTGTCTGATCAGTTATTGTATAGTGTCAATCAACGATAAAACTTTTCCCCAAGGGTTGTTGATAAATGGCTTTGGATAAATTCTTAGTTCTTTCATTTTAATTTCCAATAATCCTGTGGTCTTCAGTAGGCTGTAGAAGTCATCCAAAGTTGGTATTGTGTTTGTATTCCATCTTCTTGTTATACACTTCCTTGAAATTGCAAGTATAGTCCATACTAGATACATGTTTGACCTATTCAAATCACGAGTTTCGTTCACATTTAATAATACAAGAGCTTTAGTTAAATAAAGCTTATAGAAAGTAATTACTACCATTCCAAAATGGCATAATTTTAGCACAATCAAAGAAAATGTGGTTCCAATCTGCATTGTGTACTTGCTCACATCTCCAACATATTCCTTTTATGGAAGAACTAATTTTAGTGATTCTGTCTGGGGTTAAAAATGCTCTGTGCAAGCATTTCCAATTAAAAACTTTCCAGTATTGTGTAAAGGATGTATATTTTATTGATAATAAGATATTTGTTTTAACATCTTCAGTTAACTGTATTGAGTGTCCTTTTGTTATATATTTCCAATATGAGGCTTTGGGTGTTGTTTCATAGTTTATCAATATTTTGTAAAATGTTGAAATACTGTTTCCCATGTCAAAGTCATTATATATGATTTCATATATCTATTTCATAAAATTAGGTATTTCTTTAAATGAAGAATTGTTAATTACACTACTTAAATCTTGTGAATATGACAGAATACTCTATAAAGTTAGCCAGTCCTGTTGTGGAATTTTGTATGTTGTTTTATTACTTGCATATCTAAAACCTTTAGTTCTTTGATACATTGGAGCCAACAAACAAATCCTTTCTGTTCTCAGGAATAAATAATTTCTCTATATATTTTATGTGGAAAGTTCTTTGTGACTATAAATGGTGTTAAAAGATTAAACCAGATTTTTAAATTTATATTTGCATTAATAATTTTCCTAAATGAGTCAATGTAATAATTAGTCATACAAGTTTTAGTGGGTTTAGTTATGTTATATTTCACATTATACAATTACCCTCCATTAATATTCTGAAATGTGCACGCTGATTGCCCAGCGTGCCCAATGTAGATCCCACAATATACCAACGGAAAAAGGTCCGGTCACCCAAACTTTTTTCTGTTGGTATAAAGTGGCCAAAACTTTTTTTTTTTTTAATAAATAAAAAAAACCCCCAAAAAACGGAGCAACTGAGACTTTCTTTTCTCTGTTGCTTCTGTTTCAAAGCATTGATGTACTGGGTATGTGTGGGAATGCAAGTCTCATAAGCAGGCACAGTACATCAACACAAGGAAGCAGTATACCACCACCGGCGGAAGAACAGTAATGCGGCGTTATACAAAGACAATAAGAAAAGTAAGTATTTTTTTCTTAAATAATGTCATTGTATAATAGCAATAACCAATTCCGTTCTTGTGGTATATTGAAGATTCACCCACGGTTGGCATTATTTAATCACTCAGGCTTCGCCTTCGTGATTAAACCATGCCAACCATGGTTAAATCTTCAACATACCACACCAAGTCGTCGGTTATTGCTTAACTACTAGTATACATATGTGCCATGGCAAATTGTTTTTATCTGTTATCTGAAATTTTTTTGTAAATCAGATTAATTTACTGATATTACAGTTAGTAATTCTTTCCAATTTGCACAGTAATTTGGACTTATCCAATCTGAGATTGTTTTAGATATTGATGCTTTTATATATGTTTCTATATCAGGAAAGTTTAATCATAGGTTCATAGGTAGGTACTAGGCTATTGGCCCTAGGGCCTATATAAGCCTAGCCAAAAAATGCACCCTGGCTTTCGCAACCCACGAAAATTATTTTCCTGTGCCCCTGTCGAGCAGAGCCACAGAAGTGATCCCTGGGGTGAATTCCCATTTCCCATCCCATCATCTAGATTTTTCTTGAAGAGTGCTAATGAGGAGCTCTGTTTGACATAGACAGGTAGTCTGTTCCAGAGTATGGGAATTCTCTGGGACAGGAATCTATCCCTCCAGCATGTTCTGTTTATTGTGGTGACAATGTTTAAGTCCCTAGAGCGTGTAGCTCAGAGGGATTGGGATTTCTTTAAGTGGAGCATGTCCAACAGCTCTGGGTTTGACATAACTTTGTATGTTAGGCAGAGATCGCCCCTGAGTAGGCGATATGCGATGGAGTAAACCTGTAGTTTTTTGAGACGGTCTGCATAGGGCATCTGTTTGAGGCCAGTAATCCTCTTTGTGAGGTATTTCTGTGGTCTTTCCAGTTGTTGTAGATGTCTTGTGAGGCACATAACAAAAGGGGCGTTCTACTCTATAATGGGTCTAATGAGTGATGAGTAGAGAGGAACAATGACCTCTTTTTTTTCTGTATGAGAATCCTTTTGTGATGAGATGAGACACATAGAAGGATTTCCTGACCACTGTGGCGATGTGATTATCAAAGGAGAGACTACTGTCCACCTGTGCCCCAACGTCTCATCACATTTTTGGCATTAAATAGACTACTAGCTATGTGGTAGTTCATGGGCACAGAGTTTTTCCAAAGGGGATGACAATACACTTTTTGCCATTGAGCTTCAGGCCATGGCTTTGACACCAGGTATCTGTTTCAGTGAGACCTTTTATAGTTTGTCCACATCGTTAGGAGTTTTGATTAAGGCTCCTAGTTTGCAGTCATCTGCAAACTTTGTTAGCCAAAGACCTTTTGTGTTAGCCTGCACTTCAGAGAAGTAGATACCACACAGGAGAGGACCCAGAACTGAACCCTGTGGTACTCCACTTGTCACTCCCTGTTTCCATGGTCTAATATGATATATTAAAGCTATTTTGTTTCTTTTGGGAAACCATACAAATTTTATTAAACAAGAATTTATTTCTTTAAGTATATTCCTTTCGGGTAACAGTTGTATTGCCAAGGCTATATATAGGATCTTGGGCAGTAAAACCATTTTTATTAACTGTAGTCTATCTTCAAATGTTAATATTATTTTGTTCCATTTTTCACAGAGATTTTAATTGTGTTGATGATATTATTGTAATTTTTTTAGACTAATTCATTATTATCCTTGCATATTTTAAGGTATATTCTTGTTTCCCTATGATGTGATCCCAGTTAGTCTGCAGTTCTTTTTTTTATTTAAAAATACAAATTTTGATTTTGATTTATTGAAATGGAGTCCTGAAGTAATGTGAAATTTGTCAATTAATATATCTAATGCTTCTAATGTCTCTTTTGTATTAGATAATGTTAGTAATATGTCATCAGCAAATAGCATTACTTTAGAATTGTATTGTTCATAAACATCTATTCCTTTGATTTTTATATTGTTACGAATTGAATCTGCCAATATTTCAATAGCCAGAGCAAATAGAATCAATGACATGGGGCATCCTTGTTTAGAATGTTCATTTTCTGAAGTAAAGGGAATTGTGCTCAAGTTATCAAGTCTATTTTGTCAAAAAGAGGTTTTTGAAAGTTTGTGTGGGTTTGCCGGTAGGACGCTATGAGAGAGTGTTAATAAGTCAGCGCTAGAGTAAGGGTTGGGTCATGGTGACTGGCTTAATGGCTAAGGTGTTTACCTTTCTAGACATAAGGTAGAGGGTTTGATTCTCACCTTTGAAGGGAAACTGGCTAGGCATAAAATGGCCTGGAAGAGCAGTTAGCCTAGTACTTACATCTGAATCTATGGGGTAGTGTGCGAGTGAGTATTAGTAGATGAGGGTTAGATAAAGGGAAAGATGTAGTGTTTTATTTGTATGCAGTGAGTGAATGTGTGTGTGTGTGTGTGTGTGTGTGTGTGTGTGTGTGTGTGTGTGTGTGTGTGTGTGTGTGTGTGTGTGTGTTAGGGTTAGAATTAGGTTAGGTAAGGGGATAGATATATTATTGTGTATGCATGCTTTTGTTGTTGGTGAGTATCTTTTTCTTGTGTAGTGGTAGTGTTAAGAAAAGGGTTTTTCCTAAGGTAAGGGGTAGGGTTGAGGTTAGCAGTAGGATGCATTGGTAAAGTACATCAGGAAGGCAAAGCAAAATAATAATAAGCATAGCACAAGTGTGGAGACTGTAAACAGTGTATAGCTATACAATAAATGTAGCCAAACAAAAAAAAAGCATAAAGTCATATTTATTGTAGTAAGCATACCGCCTCTTCCTAATCACTTCATTCCATTGTTACAGAAGGCTATGTTTATGTCTTTTAAGCTTGGTAAATTGGTGCTGGTTCTGCTTTTCTGACACTGAGATGCCCATCGTATCACTCCAGTACTCTGGCAAATGATTGCCAGGCACATACCTTGTTACTGGCACTCTCGTAGTTGTCCAGCTGCAGGCACTGCCAACGGCGTATATGAAACAAATGAGGGAAAGTCAACATTTTCCTGCTGCCCCATACAGAAACCCCTCTATGGTGACATCTTACAGAAATCATAGCATTTGCTAAGTTAAAACTTGGAGTGACAATGGTACCTGAGCCATTACGATACATGTTAGAGGAACCACTTGATGCGAAGCAATGGGCACCATGACAGCACAGGCAGCTTGATGGTAATGAAAACAGAGCAAGCACAAAAACAGAGCAATAGAATAGCACAAGAGGTCCACCACAGGGTCACTGACATGACACATTATACCCACACAAAAGCTCAGGCCTTCACAAGAGGCACAGATGGCAGACCACTGTCACAGGCAACTCTCAAAGGCAGGGAAATGTTCTTGATATCCCTATCTGGAGACAGTGAGAATACAATTTTTCTGAAAAAGACCTGAATGGGGGAGCTGGACTGGTTGGTTGGCAGTAGTGCCACCTAAGAGTATGAAGAAAGTATTAGGAAAAAGCATGCTGGTGGACATTGATGCCATAACTTCTACTTGAAAAATGACCTAGGTGTCACACTGGGCATAAATAAACAATTGTGAGGTCAGTGATCCATGCATTCACAAGTGCCATCCATGCCATAATGTAAATAAGTAGCATGCTAAATGGTATAAACAATGACATACTCAAAGGCCTGCAACACCAGCATACTGCAATGGCTTGTAAGAAAAATGTAAGGGAACACACCTGCCTGCTGAGGGCAATGAAGGAAAGCTTTGTAGCTGCTGCAGCCACCACCGGATATGGTGGCACTGCCCATCATGGCCATCATCATATACATGGCCATCACTACTTTGGTTTGACTGAGGTCACAGAATGCTATTTCATCCCTGTCACATACTGGCGGGGATTCAGCAGTAGCATGAAGGGGCCCTCCTCACAGTTGTAGCTTCCCTGGGTTTACTGTCAGTACACCCCACAGGGAAGACTCCTCAAGGTTATAGAGTGCTACTTCACCACCACCACCTACATGACATAATGGGGTCAGCTTCAAATACATAGCTTCTGTGGTTATACTTTGAGTACACCCCACAAAGCAGATTCTTTAAGGTCATAGAGTGGAGCGAGCCAGCAATGGCATGATAGGGTCAGTCCCATAGCTTTGCTTCTATGAAAGTCTTAGGCATCGCGTGGAGCGGCAGTCATGGTCACACAATTCCACTTCATCTTTGCCAGTAGCGGTTGATGATGGTGTTGCTCCATGACAGGGAAGCCCACATGGCCATAGCCATCCACAGTTTATGTCCTACCCACTTGTAGTCTCATGACAACTGTCACTACCACGCCCCAATAATGTCCTGCCTTCTGCTGCACCTATGTCTCCCTGCATCAATAATCTGTGGCCAACCTGGGTGGGGCTTGCCCTGCAAAAAAAAAAAAAAAAAAAAAAACTTTACAGGATAACAGCAACATTCAACATTAGGGTTGCCACCTTTTCAAATGCCCAACATGGGACATTTGTGGTACAAACATCAGATTTTGCAGGCCAAAACATATTCACGCCTGGTACAAAAGACAGAACTTCCTTTTTTTGCCTAAATAAAAGCTTATTCTAGCATTTTAGTTGCTTATTCTGTTTCTTATAACATGTATGTGGTTCAGATACAGAATAACTGTTTTATGTAACAATTACATAAAATATAGGAAATAATTTTGCCTAAAATCTCAGGACATTTGCCATTTTTACAATTTCTTTACAGGACACAACTGCCCAAAAAGGGACTGTCCCTCTCAAAGTGGGACAGGTGGTAACCCTATCCAACATCCACTTTTCTCTTGCATTTTTGTAATTTTTTTTCACAATTCTGGGGCTCAAAATGGCAACAGGATGTCATGTGCACTTGTGAGTGTGTGTTTGCATGTGTGCTATTTTGTAGGTAGCTGCACAGGGTACTCAGCTGAGAAGTTGTCCAGAATGATCAACTGAGTAATTTATAGTCATGCAAATCTTATTTTAATTCACAGCCATGATTTTAATAAAGGCTTTAAATTTGAGAAGCACAACCTGTTCTATCTGCACAAGGTGAGTTATGCTTCTGAAGAGCATGACTATGAATTCCAGGGCTAATACGACAGTTTTAAAGCCTTGGAAATATTTGTTTCTCTTGTGTGACTTGTACAATACAATTAGTCAGCAGTGAGCTATTTTCCTCATTTGAAAAATCATTTGTGATAGTGTTACAATAATTTTAAAAGGAATAAGCCAGACTTTTAAAAATGTTATACTGATATCTGTGCAAATCATATTGGAGCAAATGTGATGCTGGATACCTTATTTCTTGCAATAAAAGAATAACTGCATAGGAATATTGAATTCTTTCATACTTTTCATTTTCATTTTATTTATAGTTTGTTACCTGGGTAAGTAAACAGATTCAGGGACAATTTTCAGATGTGAACTGTGCCATTAAGGCACTTTACAAAGTTTGCATGTACAGTGCGTAGTTAAGGTATGACACTTAATAAGTACAACATTAAACTATATTTACAAGAATGCATACATTATTAATGTATAAATATACAATGCAAACTTCATTATAAATACAGAACTGGCTTTCGGATATTGGCAAAGGCTCTTGCTACCCCCATAGTGCCTTTTTTAGGCAAGGCTCAAAAGACAAAAGACAAACCCATCTCCATAGGTATCACAAGGGATAAGAAACTAAGAGTAATGCTACTCAATGCCAGAAGTCTAAACCTCAAGATGCATGCACTCGAAACTCTCCTTAGCATGGAGAACATCGATATCTGTGCAGTAACAGAAACCTGGTTCAGGGCTCCCGAGAGCACCCCAGCACTACCAGGTTATACCTCATACCATGCTCTTCGGCCCCAAACCTTGGACCAAACCACAAAAGGAGGGGGAGTATCGATATTCATCAAAGATACCCACACCTCCAGGTTGGTGGCAAAGCACGAGGCATCAGAGACTATCCATGTGCAACTAACAGTGGGTAAAACTGCCTTCCAGTTTATAGCCTGCTACAGACCACCCTCCCAAACCCAGGAACCCCACTCGGCCTTCCTGAGAACACTGGAAAATATGAAGGTCTCTCCAAACACCATTATATTGGGCGACTTCAACTACCCAAACATAGACTGGGAGCATTACTCTAGCTCCAACACCCTAGCCCAAAGGTTCCTAGAATTTATAAACTCAAATGCTATGGAACAACTTGTTACCACTCCCACAAGAGGGGAAAACATACTGGACCTGATCATCACCAACATGGGGACTCTATGCTCTAGACCAGAAGTGTATCCCTCACTGGTAAGATCAGACCATAAACTAATCTCACTGGATATTCACATCCCGACCCCACCCCCTGCCCAGAAAACCACAGTGAAAAACTTCTCTAAAGCAAATTTCACACTCCTCAAAACTGAGGTGGAATCCTTCAAAGCCCCTGGGCCTGTGGAAAATATGGCCCAGACCGCAGAATCCTTTATAAACACATTCTATGAACACCTTCAGGAATGCATGGATGATGTGATCCCAAATAAAACCAAGACCCAATCCTCCAAAGGCAGACGTCCTGTCTGGTGGACCCCAGCCATAAACAAACTATACAATAGAA
Source organism: Protopterus annectens (assembly GCF_019279795.1). Lineage (NCBI taxonomy): Eukaryota > Metazoa > Chordata > Ceratodontiformes > Protopteridae > Protopterus > Protopterus annectens. The sequence goes on along the minus strand of NC_056726.1, from coordinate 1,840,254,248 downwards.
GGAGGAAGCTACTAAATGATAGAGCAAAATCCCAAAAAGGGAAGGCATCACTGATCAGTATTAGCAAAAAACTACGGGCATACATAAAATTGTCTAAGGTCAGCTTCGAGAGAAAAATTGCACAGGACACTAAGGATAATCACAAGGCTTTCTTTAGTTATGTTAGGAACCTGGGTGGTAATTCCCAGATATGCTCAGAATTAGTCCAAAATGACAAAAAATACACCGAACCCACAGACATTGCCAACATCCTAGCTGACAGGTTCAGTGCAAACAACCCCCCCTCCCCACCAAAAGGGCAAATATCTATCCCAGCAGAGTGCTGCCCCCCGACATCTCAGATGCTCAGGTAAGAGCCTCCCTCTCCAAAGCAAAAAACACAGCATCAATGGGTAAGCAGCAAGTAATAAACCAAGAAACACAAGAGCGGAAAGCCAAACACCTCACTCTGCTGTTAATAAAGGCTTGAACCAATGCAGTCAGCGTATTAAAAATGCTCTTCAAGTGAAAAAAAAGTCAATAGAAATCCACATCAAGTGACCAGCTGTTGTTAGCAAAAATTATGTTTAATCGACAAAACAAAAAAGAACAACTCCAAACACAAGCGCTTTCGCCCGTTTGTAACAGGCTTTTTCAAGTGGCATCAATGGGACCAGACAGTGTCCCGGGCTGCGTCCTACATGAACTCCAAGAAGAGCTAAACCCAAACATAAAACTAGTGTTCAATCTCAGCCTTACTACAGGATATGTGCCCAAAGAGTGGCGTACAGCAACAGTGGTCCCTCTCCATAAAGGTGGTGCATCAACGGATCCTGGAAACTATCGCCCCATAAGCCTGACTAGCTTGGTCTGCAAAGCTATGGAAAGGATCATCATGGACCTCATAAATAAAGATATTGGGGACCTACAAACACTGGATCCTACCCAGTTCGGCTTTGTTAAGGGCAGATCCTGCCTCTTAAACCTGGTTGATTTCTTTGAAACAGTCACCAAGGCCATTGACGAGGGGAAGGTGGTCCACACAGCCTACCTGGACCTCGCAAAAGCCTTCGATACAATACCCCACTCGGGCATTATAGATAAGCTCACCAGCTTAAATATAAACCCCTATGTGACTAGATGGATTGCAAACTGGCTCAAGGACAGAACCCACATGGTTAGAATTGCTGGAGCCATGTCAGACTCCAAACCAGTTACAAGTGGTGTCCCACAAGGCTCAATCCTGGGACCTCTCTTGTTCGGTATATATTTCTCAGAGGTACAGGCCAACACGGAAGGACTGTGGCTGACCAAGTTCGCAGATGACTGCAAACTGGGCGCCATAATCGACTCTCCAGCCGACACAAGCATCCTCCAAAAGGGCCTCATAGAAACAGACAACTGGTGCCAGAGCCATGGCCTCAAGCTAAATGCCAAAAAGTGTATAGTCATCCCCTTTGGCAAAAACAAAGTGCCCACAAATTACCACATAGGTGGTAATCCATTAAGTACAGAAGAAGTAATTAGGGACCTGGGGACCCAAGTTGATAGCAATCTCTCATTTGACAACCACGTGGCCAAAGTGGTTAGAAAAACATTTTATATAGCCCACCTAATCATGAAGGGATTCACATCTAGATCAGGGGACGTCATCGTGCCTCTTTACTCATCCCTCATCAGGCTCATAATTGAGTACAATGCCCCTTTTGGGATGTACCTTACCAGACACCTGCAGCAACTGGAAAGACCCCAAAAGTACCTCACCAAGAGGATCAAAGGGCTCAAACAGATGTCATATGCTGCCCGGTTAAAGAAACTCCAGCTCTACTCAGTGGCATACCGCCTGTTCAGAGGCGATCTGTGCCTGACGTATAAAGCCATGTCCAATCCAGAATTAATGGACATGCTGCACCTCAGAAAATCCAAATCCCATCGAGCTACGCCGAGACTTGAACCTCAGCACTGAAATAAATAGGACATGCTGGAGGGACAGATTAATAATCCAGAGGCTCCCTTCACTCTGGAATAAAATCCCAGTCCGGGTTAGGCAGAGTTCCTCATTGACTCTCTTCAAGAGGAATCTTGATGAGTGGATGGGAGATCGTAGGTTTACCCCGGGTATCACTTCTGTGTCACTGTTAGACAGAGGCACAGTATACTAACTTTGAAAAAGGGCATAGCAAAATAAATTTAAAATGGGTGGTGAAAGCCAAACATGTTCTGGCTAGGCTTATAAATGCCCTAGGGCAGATAGCCTAATATGAACCTACGAACCTATAAAAGCATACCGCACAGCTCACAGCACTGTAAGACTTTATTGTGTAATGGACTAGGAATCAAGAAGTGAATGTTACATGACTGTAGACAAAGGGGGGGTGGTAATTATATTTATATTATGCCTGTTCTCCTCAGATCATATCCAAACAGAATACACCTGTAAAATTTGGAATGCAGCCACCAGTACAATCGAATCCAAGAATTACTGTACAATCACATTAGACCATGTATCTAATGCCCTTGCACTTACTTTGTTTGAATAGATGGTCTTTGAGTGTTTTCTTGAAAGTCAGTTGTTGGTTTATATTCTTAATATTTTCTTGGCAATTGTTCCAAACAGCCGGAGCTATTCTGGAGTAAGCTCTTTCACACATACCAAGTGTGTATGGGGGCTTGTATAAGCAAATACTGTCATTATTTCTAAGTGCACAGGATTGGTTTCTAATCTGCAACCTGCTGAAGAGTGGCAGACAGTAGCCACCATTTAATATTTTGTAGTGGAGTGTATAGAGTAGTAAAACAGCTGTATAAACTGGTCTATATTATATGATCGAAGTTTGAAAACTTCGAGTGTTAAATAATCGAATTTAAATGTTCGACGTTTCAAACATCAAACATATAATAAATGGAACTTACCTGACTAGTGTAGGCACCACACCCCCTGCTCTTTAAATATACCAATTCTGAGAACGCACTATAGTGCAGTAAAGGGAAGATGATTTCCCTTACTGCACTGTAGTACAGTCTGGGAGTTGGTATATTTAAAGAGTGAGGGGTGTGGAGGTGCAGGGGGGCTTGCCCCTCTTCCTGCAGCTGTTAGTTTTGGGTTTTTTTTTTTTTTTTTTTCTTTTTTAGATATGTTCAAAGTTTATAACTTCGAACATTTAAATTCGATATTTTAATGTTCAAAGTTATAAAACTTTGAACATATGATATAGACCCATTTAAACAGGGAGCCAAAGGTGGTTCTCCATTTGGCCAGTTTTGATATCGAACCTTCTGTTTATAATCTCCCCTACAATGTCTGCCAGCTGCCAGTACTTGACAAATGCATCACCTCCACTCACAATGCTAGTAGAAGATGCAACTGTACCAGCCCCAGCAGGGCTACCAAATCAAGGTGGTGCAAGTAGAGCAGGTGATGTGGGGTGACTGTGGCAGGTTGTGATCCAGACAAGCTGGGTTCATCTGATGGTGGCAGTCGTGGTGGCACTGCTGTTGTAACCTGTGGGAGACCAGCAACCATGTTAGTTGGAAGGATGCTGCTCACTGGGCTGCTGCATATAATAGTAAAAGAAATGGAGAGGAACAAATAAGCAAAATCAATGCATATAAGAGAGAGTACAGTGATGGGGGAAGTTCAAATACAATGAAAAACTGCAGCTCCTCATATGCAGAGTAAGATACTTGTTGATCCAAAAACAGTTCTTAATTTAACAAAGCTATTACTATATAAAACTAGTAGAAGACCTGAATAAACAGCCATCATTACCTGCAATCTGACAGATACAGGATTAACATGATGAGCTACTTTTATAGACCAACAGGTGGCTGTAGTCTGGGATGCAGTATTGGTGAGTGAAACAAATGTGTGTACACAAAAAAACAAAACAAAAAAAAAAAACACGCTGCTCAGATGTACATTTCTCTCACAGGTGATATGCAAAGGAACTTCTCTTTTATCTTGAAACATGTTCACTCAAACAATAATGGTATTCTTACATATTTATCCTAATGCTAGAATTCTAATAAAAAGAAAGAAAAAATAAACCATAAATATGTTTTACGATAGCCCAACTGAGGATGGGGTAGGGGTGGGATTGAACCCAAAGGCATCTTCACATTATGAGAACAGAGCCTTAATATCCTTACTTGTCCAGTGTTGTAAGAAGATGGAACAAAGGACATGTAAACATTGTTACCACAAAAGGATTCATGTGCAAGTATACTTCTAACATTAAACAGTCATAGTGTTACCTTTGAGCTATTGCAATGATGATAGAACTGGTACTGGAGTATGAAAGTTATACATTTTTGGAATAAATCCCTGCTGCTGTTAATGTTAAAAGCAAGACTTTATGAAGCAAGTTCACTTGCACTGGTGCTTTTTTAGGTGCTCCATTCTTCTCCTGTGCAGCTGACTATTCTTTTGATATTTTCATAGACTGCAGACATAGAAAGAGCACTGTGTAATATTTGTGGATGTCATGCAGTGTCAGTTTAAATACGTAGCTAACGTAAGAGGTCTACTTACAGTACAGTACATAGGTGTTGCCCGCTGCTTAACTGCATCCTCCCATAGGCATAACAGGTCAGGATGTTACTTTAGTGGTGACGGCACTATTTTCCAGTGCTTGCGATACTAGTTACATGGGTGACAGCCTGGGCTAAACTATTCCAGACTTCAGTCTTATACTGAGGCCCTTCACAGTGCCCCAGAAATATTTTTCTCCTCCACAAACCACATCTGAAATCTGAAAGAGCATTACCCTCTCCTACAGCAATGATGTTTCACCATGAAGAGCATGAAGGCAAAATGGAGTAGAATTGGCACCCATATTGGGTCTCATCTGTCCCATTGGTTGCACAATGATAAGCATTGGCAGGCATATCATTTGCACTATGCAATGCAAATTTCACAGAATAAAACTACTGCATTGTATTATTATTATTCATAAGGGCATTTTAATGTGTGAAACATGGCAGTCCTCAGTCACTGTCAGACACTATGTACAGATGGCTAAAAATGGAATTACAGATCCCCTGGAAGCACGTCTTGGACCACGCATTTGCAGTACAGCCAGCAGGGGCCTAGTCGTATGCATGGCATCAAGGAGACATCTGCATAAGGGTTAGTAGGCTTTCTCATCTCACTAACTATTTCAGAAACAATAATGAGCTAAGCCCTAATTAACATAATCAACACCCAGTCAGGCAAATCTGCACAATATGAGCATATCAAGGCCATAGAGTCTCATTGTGTTATGGTAGAAACTTCTGGAGCTTAGAGTCTGATTCCTGCATAAGGTGACTTAGAAAAGAAGGCTTTACTTAGCAAAAATATATGATTTTATAAGGTAACTACTATTACAACTCCATTCATTCGTATGATGGCTGCTTTTAACTGCATTTTAGCTTGTTGATAATAATGGATTTAAATTTGAAAGTGTTTTTAAATGTGTTTGCCAAGATATACTGGGAGGGGGAATTATAATTACTGAGCTGTGAGACTGTTAGGCTTGATGAGGAGACTTTCATGAGCTCACAGTCAGAGCACTGCTCAACACTATTTTAGTGTTGTATGCATTCCACACATCTCAGTAACCAAAATATTTGTAGCAGTGATTGGAACAGTTGTGTGTCTTTGGTCAGTTACAATTCTGTGATTGTTTTGTGAGGACGTGCTCAAACGAAGTGTCTGACATTACTTAAAGAGTATGGATACAGGTATATAATTGTCAGGCACAAAAGAAGCATGCTATACAGCCAAGGAGGATACTAGTGATGTTAGAATTTGTAAGGGCCATGCAGGAACATAGCCATTAAGTCCACTGTTTTTCATACCAAGAGATCAATGCTTAAAAAAACAAACCAACCAGAACCAAAGTAATGCATCTGCTGAGCCATCTGACTGGAGAGATGAAATCAGCAATAAAAGGAGAACAATATTGCTGTATTGTTGGAATTGAATTCATCCGGTTTTGGTGAGAACCTTCGTGTAGTGGAACTTGTTTTTACAAAATCTTACCAAGATGATATTGATATACAAGCAGCATTTTATACATTATGGAGACGGGTAAAAAAAGAAAACAGAACACTGGGTACACAGGTCCCAGTATAAAGTGTTCACTCTTTCTGTATGCACAGGTGCCACAACTGGGGAAAAAGGCAGTTCAGAATCTTCAGGACATGGAAACATACCTACCACAAGATTAGGCCAAGCACAGTAGAAGAATGTCCCTCTGTGGTAGACAGAAAAACTTGTCCACAAAAACTGACAGGCCAAAACATGAGGCATAGAGATGAAAAGGTGGACTGCTGAGGATAAGGAAGAAATTGTTTATCGTTACTATTACACAAAAAGCCTCAACATTTCAGAAAGAGGATATTTAGAGAGAAATTAAAGGAACGAAAACTACTTGCAGAAGAAAAACTGCCAAAAGCAACAGACAACGTTATATTACTTAATAGAACAGATCAACAAGAAAATTATACAGACAAATAAATAGTGGGTCGCCTGGAAAAAGAAGTAACAGAGGAAGTGAGAAAGTAAAATAAAACAAAAACAGAGCTTTCTGGAAATTATAACAAAGAAATATGGACATGGGAAAGAAAAAAAGAGATCTGATATGGTGCCATACATATGCAGAGAAGAAAGCCAAACCAATCAATACAGAAAGTCCAGCTCAAAAGATATTTGAAGAGAAATACAGGCAAATGCACCCAGATATGAAAATTGTCATCTATGTCTGTAATGGACACAGGCATCCTATAAATGGTTAATTTCCCAGGCCCCTGCTTGTAAATGTTTCATCTCCCAAACCCCTGGTTACACTTATCAAGGGTACCAGAAATTATCAGAGATTTGGGATGCATGGCTAGGTTTAAAAAGGCCCTTGTGGTCATTAGCCTAGTACACACCTATGTACCTAGAAGATCACAAAGGAGGAATGTATGTAAAATAGAGCATTAGTCAGATAGACATTAAACAAATAAAAATGTAAGTGATAGACTATCTGCAAAGTGAAATGTTTAATGTGGGGACTCCAACACAGGCAGTGTCACAACATGATGAAACAATAGATCCCAAGATTAAGAGCAACGGATGGAGCAGAAGACATCTGAAAAAGATTTCCAACAAGATGTTGCTCTAGAGCCTACTGTAGGAGACCTGTACAAAAGTCCAGTTGAAGTGCACAGCAAGGAAAGGAGCAGAAAAACATGGCCATTCTGATGCAGGTAATGTTGCGGAGTGATAGGCCAACAGGCCCCTATCAGGAGGAGCAGCAGATGAAGACAGATGCATCTCAAAGGATATGTCACATGGAGTTGTTCTGGAACTTTCTGTAGGATACTCTCAGTGCAGAGCAAAATTAATTAAGGGAAGACCTGCTTGATGTAATAGAGATGGCTAGACATATGAAGATAAATTAAAGAAATGATACCCAAATTGTTAGAAGACTGGTAATACAGATGAACACAGTAATCAGCACTATTAAGAGAAATTCATGTGCTGTAACAGATAAAAAAATCATATATTACTGTGCAGATAAGCTATTGGATAAAGTGTTACCACAAAAACAAATAACAACAAAGGAAAGTAACAGAGCAAGTAGAATGCCAGCATGGAAGCATCAAATAGAGAAAACTTGGAAAAATTAAGTCAAGAAGTATCATTATTTGAAAAATATGGAAACCCAAAAAATATTACCTTGGGACAGGGCAAGAATGTGATATAAAGGAACTTAAGCAGGAGGGAATATATAAATACTTGGGAAAAGATGAAGGTCCACAATAAAAAAGCACTAAAAAGAATAAAGCTCAGTAAACAATATTTCATAAGACTCAAGATAATATCAAAAACCATCCTGACATCTAAAAATAGAGATCTAGATATAAATCAATTTGCTTTTCATGTTCTAATGTACATTTTTGGGGTTGTTGATTGGCCCCAAAAGGTATTGAATCAACTGGACATGAAAACAAGAAAAATGCTTCATGTTTACCAAATGATGCGCATTCCCTGCATTCAAGGAGGTATGGGCCTCATCAAAACTGATTACATACATAGACCTGCCATCCTGGGACTGCATATATATCTGCTGACCTCCATCAGATCCAAACTTAGTGAAAGTTTTAAAACATGAGGAGGAGTCATCTACGATGACATCTTTGCTTATGTAGCAGAAGCTTTTTGGAATAAAGTGCAAATAGAAAGCAAACCAGAAGTAGACAACACTTAAACAGTAACTGAATATGCCAAAAAACAAAGGAAAGAATATATGGAAGTTATCAGATGAGAAGAAAAAAATGGAAAAGTTCACTAATATAGTGGCAAATATAGAGATCTTCTGTAACAGCCTCATGTTGACTAAGATTTGACACAGGAATAAGGAGAGGTGAACTGAAACCAAAAGATCAAAGGCCAATAACAGCAGCCCAAAATAATGTACTATGTACACATTGCTTTACAAAGTATGTTAGAGACACAGACAGATGTTGTTGCTGTAAAACAAAACTGGAAGCAGCTGTACATCTTGGTGCTGGATGTCATACACTCATGGCAGAAGGCATCTATACTGAAAGACAAAAAAGGGGCAAAACTACAGCACTGGGGATTGTACAAACAATGCAATATAGTAACAGCTGAAAAGTATTGGAAACACGAACCACAAAGCATTATAGAGAAATTATGAAGTTTATATCACATGGGATCACCTATTAGCAACACTTTAAAAAACAGATGTGAGAAAACCAGATATAGGACTCCATGAAAAAAATACAAAAGTAGCATTGATCATTGACATTAATACACCTAGTGATAACACTGTCTTATGTACAGAGATACATAGTCATAAAATACAAGGATTTGTAAACAGAAATAACAGCAATGTGGAAGAAGGATAGTCAGACAGTTCCAATAGTAACAGGAACAGCAGATCTAATAGAAAAGAATTTACAATCACATCTGAATAAGCTACCAATACATGCAACCCTGTATGAATTACTGAAGGAGGCAATTTTGGGCATATTGCAGGTTGTTGAGAAGAGTACTCTTGGCTAACACCAAAGACTAAAACAATATTAATTTTATGAATTCTAATCATCCCCTGACATAAGAATGGGGTCCATTCTCATCATTGTACTAAAAACCCAAAACACCTGAAGAAATTAAACAGGGACAACATTTTCTAATGTGGAGAATGAGGTGAGGTGATTCTCCAGGCCGTCCATCTCCATGGCCAACCAGTCTTTGTTCAACATGCAGCCAACCAGCCTTGTTATGTCCATGTTTGGGGTTAGATTTTGACCAATATTAATGTGATTGGTGGGCAGGACCATGGTTATGAAGTGGTGCATCAGACAGGCATGGCTGTGATAGGGGTAGACATGCAAAAGGCAGAAATCCTGGCATGGTAACATAGGGAACAAGTAGGGAGGGCCCTTGAGTATACTACCTCTCATGGATATGGGGGAGTTCATGGCCTCTCTCAAAAGGAATGGCACTTCAACAGAGCCTCACAGTGCAGTGTGGGATGGTGGGACAGAGCCGGGCAGGCCACAAAGACTATACACTGCATATGCCCCAGGTATGTAGGCCAATTTATGTGCATCAACACTTGCAAGTCATCTGTATCCATTAGTCACTATAAAATTTAATTAAACCTATGTGATTTACTGTACACAGGTATATCAGGGATTCAAAAGCCACACCCATCTGCACAAGGTATTCTCAGACTGTATTAATGTTTATCTTGTTTATATTTGAAAAACTCTCAGTTGAGTGTATAGTTGTGGTGCTTAGTCATTCTTACACTGTATATGTTGTGCTTTGTTGTATTACAGACAGTTCTTATCCAGAAACAGCACTTTGTAACTATCCCCTCCTGATGGTGGAGGATCTGCAGACTCTGATAATGAAGGCAAGGATTAGCTGGCAAAGTTAAGCAATACAGAATGTTTGTTGGACATAGAGATTGTGGGCATCATCCCCCAGTAGAGACTATGGGCACAGCCTCTGTGCCTGTGGATACCAATACCCAGACATCACAGACAGGACAGATTTACAGGTCACTATCAAGGAGGGAAGATTACTGGTCTGTCTGAATCTGCTCTTAGCACTCATGGGCAGAGAGGTCCACACAATGAGGTAAGTAATGGTGCTGGCTAGAGATGTGGTTACTGCTGTTTCCCTGAGGTTGGTACGGCAGTGGCTGCAACTCAACATATGTGTAGTACAATCATACAGACACAGACTTATACCACCACAACCATGGCTGAGATAATGAGAGTGATCCATTGTGCATGTGATGACAAGTGCATATGTTATATGTGTGTTTCTTGGATAGACCAAATCACACACTGGAACATGCAATGTCTTCTCTGTCTGGCATACCAGGGATGAGGGCCATCCAGGGAGCCAGATATCTGCTATATCCACAGATGTTTGCCAACATGACACTGGATAAAGATCCTGCTCCCACAGTTCTAGAACTTCAAACACAACATCTGTTGTGGAGGTGTATACTCCCAAGACAGGCCATATCTATAGCTGTATCTATCATCATGGTAGCATATCTCCTAGCAGATGCTGCTCAGGTCATACAGCACACCAGCATTTAGCCAGGATCATAGTACATCCAGTGCAACTCTAGGATGTACTGGCTAGCTCTTATGGGTGGGGGCATGCACAGTACTCTGAAACCTCTGCCATGCATGGCCTGGACATGTTCAACAGACCAAGCTACAGATTTGCAACTATTGCTGAGTCTGTGTCCATGCAGACCCATACTCACACAACCACCACAACCCCAAGTATATCACGCACTGCCACTGATTCTGGCCCTTTTCAACATTCAAGGTCTCCCCAACCTAATACTGACATTTCACATACAAGCACTATTTACTTTTATACTTCCCAGGTCTCACATTCACACACTAGTCTGTGAAAGACATGCATTCCTGTGCTGTCTTCTCCACCTTTGACAATGATGACAACTATGTACACTGTTACTTGGGTTGCCTCTATTTGATGAACAGCATGGCCAGCCAATGCATAGGTAAGCACAGCTGATGTTGGCTTTGTCTGTATCGATTTTACTGTATTGGATCTACATAACTTGTATACTATGTCTAATGCTATGTGCCAGTCAATGCCTCTTTCCTAGTGCCACAGAATACTGTGCCCACCTCCATGTGGCAAGATCATCTCCTGCTTCTGTCTCCTCCTTCTCAGCCTTCTTCTGTGACTCAGCCTAAGTTGACTGTTGTGCTGGGAACTGCAGGTTCTGCAAGTGTCTACCCTGTGTAACACTGTGCACACCAAAACTATTTTTTCACATAGGGCAGGGACTTAACAGGACACCACTGGTTGAATCTTGAAAGCAAAACAGTGCCTTCAGCAGACCAAACAGATGTTCAGTAATGTTTCTTGTTTGAGACTGTGCATAGCTGTACCCATGGCGTGTTTGATTTTGTGGAATTCTTATTGGTGTCAAAAGCCATGGCACATCTGGCATCACCAACAAGATGCTCATGTGGGAAGTCTCCCCTCAAAACACTTGGTACAGGTCACAGGTATGCCATACGTGGGAGTTATAATAACTGCCTGTGTAGCCTGTAGACATGGTGTAAAGGATACCCAGGGCATTACAGACCACCTTGCAGTTAATGGAGTGGTACCCTTTGCGGTGTGCATACTTCCTTTCCAGTTACTTCCTTTACAGTTTACCAGGTGGTGCCTTTACTTCAATGTGTGCAGAGTCTATGGTCCCAAGTAACCAAGGGTAAAATGGGTTATAGCACAGAAAGCCTGGATCATGTAAGCTCTTTCTCCTCTATAGCATGTATGAATCACATATGCCTCTGGAACATACAGACACACACCCAGAAGTATGGCATCAAAAAATTGATGGTGTACTGTTAAGGTAGATGCCTGAGACACCCTCTGTGTCCCCATGTCAGTGAAAGATCCCTGTGGCTAGTATATATAAAGCCATACATGCCTTAGTGTCATCTGGGTAAGTACTCCACGACTTCCACAGGGCAGTAGACAAAGCTGATGTGTACAAAGCTGACACACGTCTACAATTTCTTTAACAGTATCCTATCAACATGGTTCCAGTCCATAATATCAGTGTCATGGAGTTCATAAAATGTTAAGCTAGGTTGGATGACCCTGTGACTCCGGAGTGACATCACACACCATAGTGCATGGTAGCAGCAATAACAGTCCCTTGCAAATATCCATGTACTGAAGCTGCTACAACCCTTAGCATTACATCACTCTTTACTCAAGCTGAACACAGGTTTTCAGCTGTGTCCAAATATATAGTGGGCACAGCTTCACTGCATGGCACTTGTTGTTGTTGTTGTCTTTCGGCTTTTTCAGGTTAGGGGTCGCCACAGCGGAACTCCGGTCCGCTAATGATTGGCAGTAGATTTTCACGAACGCCGAGGTGCCAGCTCGACGTCCAACCTTCAACAAAGGCACCCCCATTTAAGCATGTCTTTTGAATGCCCACCCAACCGTGGGGAGGACATGCAGACTCCACACAGAAGGCACTCCCCGCACTCTAGCCAAGAATCGAACGGGAGAACCTCTTGCTGTGAGGCAACAACGCTACCGCTGCACCATCGCGGAACATACTGCATGGCACTTGTACAGTTCCAAATTGTTGTGCCATTTTGTTTTGCCTCATTATCAAAGACTGCACCTCATTCCATAATCAGTAATATATGCCACAACCAATCAAGCTTCTTGTGCTGCCACATAATTAAGAGTAGTTTTCTGAATCATGCACACCTTGTGCATGGCCACTTATCAAGCAGATTCACTTAACACAATTCGGCAAAGTTTTCCGAATCTGCGCCATTGTGTTCATAACTTCACACTGAAATATTAAACTTAACTTTAACTTTAATCATCAGGAAACTGAAATGCCACTGATTCATGCTTGCATGTCGAACCCTCCATGTAAATGTCTAATTGCTTTTTGAATTTGCTCAGACTTTCTACAAGTGTAGTGGTAAGTCATTCCAACATCTTGGGAGAAAATATATAAAATGATTCCCTTTTTGTTGTAAGAAATATCTGTTCAAAATGAACAGAACTGGTATTAATTCCTTAAGCAATATTGTTTAAATGTGAGTATTCAAAGAAAACTAGATCATGACTTGATACACACACACACACACACACACACACACACACACACACACCTACCCTTAATAACCTATATGTGAATGAGACTACTGAGAATGGTTTTAATCAGTTTTCTTAATATAGTTGAAAAGCAAAAGAAATTCTGTAAATGTCCTTATTGCACAGTGCTCTCCAAATTCTATAGTAACTTACACAACTTAGCAACTAAGAAAAAATATTAATACAAAAATATTTTAAATATTTAATTATACAAAATGCTGTAGGTAGGCCCATAAATCAGTTTCAGTATTATCAACAATTACTTCAGTAGAAATCTGTATAAGTAAAAAACTAACATGCTATATACACACCATTTAAAGTGATATCCACAGCTAAAATGCAAAATGCCCTAATATCAAGAAGCAAATATAAAGATGAGCAACAAAATGCAAAAAAAAAATACTTACATAAAGAGAAAAAAGCTAAACAAAAAATAATTAAAAAAAAAAAATATATAAATATATATATATATATATATATATATATAAACAAGAACAGATAATGCCCCTACTTGAACAATCCAATGTCTTTCCTTTTTAATGAATATATATTGCCAATCTAGAGTACTTGGTTTAAAATATTTAATTTTATCATTCCCTATAAAACTAAAAATAGGCACAGAATGTTTTAATGTATGTTTATAAAGTGGCATTACATTCCTTATGACACCTAACTTCAGATGTTCATTGATATGAATCTTAAAACATCTAGAAGTCTTTCCAACAAAAAATGCTGGACAAGTACAAACTACAGATTTATACATCATCCAATCTGTATCACAAGTAATCAGTTGATTAATAGTATACATACGACTAGTATTAGCAAAAAAAATTCCTTACTCTTAACCAAAAATGAACAAAAAGAACAATGTCCCCAAAACATGGATCCAAAGAAAGTCATGCTATCAGTGGTCTTTTGCTTCAAATAAGTTGCATGAAAATCCTATGAAAGTAATGAAACATTTACTGAACTTTTTTTGTCACCTCCTGTAACAAATTTAAAGTGACCAGGCAACACTACTGCTACATTTCTATCAGCCAACAGTATATCCCAATATTTGCTGATTAAATTATGAAAATGGTCCAAATTGGAACCAAAAGTAGTAACCAATGATAAAGCACATTCAGTGGGGGTCTTACATGGTTTACAGACCAACATATCTCCTCAGTTTTGCCTATTAACTCAGATTCTTGCTTGTAGAAAACAATTATGTGTATATCCCCTTGATAAAAATCTTTGAACAAGATCAACAGCTTACACAGAAAAATCATGTTCTTGTCAACCAGTGTGACTAATCCTACAAATATATATATATATATATTTATATATATATACACACACACACATGTATATTTTAAATAATATTTATCTCTATTTCTCTCTTTAAATTTATATATATTTTGTTTATATATTTTAATTATCTTCATATTTGCTTCTTGATATTAAGGCATTCTGAATTGTAGGTGTGGATATCTATTTAAATGGTGTATCTATAGCAGTTATTATTTTTTGACATGCATAGATTTATACTGAAAAAGGTATTGATAATGCTGGAACTGATTTATGAGTGCTGAGATATGTTATTTCCTTATCTCATTTATTATTTCAGCATTTAAGTTTGGATTCTGTTCAAATGGGACAGGTATTTTCTCAAATAGGACAGAAGGCTACACTATACCCCATGCCTGGCCTTATGAATGACTTACATCATCTCAGTTAGGAGCTGCTGACCTACTTATAATGTGTCACTTGACAAAATGCAAAACCCCAACAGATTTCTCACAACACTAGATAAAGTATGGTCAAACCTGAGATCCTTGTTAATAAATGCAGCCACATCTCCAGTATTGTTTGCTATTTTAACACTCAAATTTACTAATAATATATACCTCCTCCTGAAATGTACCACAATATATTTGCTTACATTGAAGTTCATATTTCTGCTCTGTTGCTATCTGTTTAATTATTTTATCTATTTGAGAAGTGTGAATGAATCCATTTGTGATTTGACTACACCTCGAGTTTTATAGTTACTAGTGAATTCACTGCCCATATACTATCCCTTCCCCTGTTATGTCAATGCTAATAAAGCAGAATGATAAAGACCCTAGTACTGACTATGCAGCACTCCTATTGAAAGACCAGTCTTTTGGTAGTTTACCCCCAGGTACATACATTTTCTTTTGTTCATGCAACAGGTTAGGTACCTGCTTTTCAGGTGTTCTGAGTTTCTATAAAAACAGTAAGTAGAATGGCTTCAAATGCATTTGTCAGGTCAAAGCACATAGTATGAACTCATAGTCTTTGTCCAACTGTTCAAAATACAATACATTTAAGATGATGGATCTTCTTTGATAAAACTATATTATTTTTGCTATCATAAAACTTAATACACAGTTTCTTTCCAGGGTAAATGGTTAGCTTTGCTTCCTCGCAGCTCTTGGTTCTTTGATAGGATTCTCAACTTAGGTACCTTCTAAGTGGGGTCTGCTTGCCTTCTATATGGTTATGGGGTTATACTCAAGTGTTCTGGTTTCCTTATACATCCCAGTGACATTATGTTAGTTGAACTGGTGCTACTCAAAATGTGGTGTTTGACCATGTGTTTGCATCACAACCTGTATCAGCACCCCATTCACGACTGGCACCTCCTGTAGGTCTGCATGTGGTGTGTGACCATGTGTTTGCATCACAACATGTATCAGCACCCCATTCAGGACTGGCACCTCCTGTAAGTCTGCGTGTGGTATGTGACCATGACCATGTGTTCGCATTACAACATGTATCAGCACCCCATTCAGTACTGGCATCTCCTGTAGCTCTGGCATGTGGTGTGTGACCATGTGTTCACATCACAACACGTATCAGCACCTCATTCAGAACTGGTTTTCTCCTACACACCCACTGCTCACCAAGATAAGCTACAGCTCCCTTGTGACTCTGAATATGATAAAGTAGTATCAGAGAATAAATGAATCTGCAAGTTTGACATATTGGTCTAAATTCTGCAAGGGTGCAATTAGGTCTAATCATGAAAATATTGCCCGTTGTTAACATTCTTGACATCAAATGTACTCCACTTCAGAACATCAGATGGATTTAGTAATAATTGCTCTGCTGTGTTTTTTTTAAACCTGCCTAAAAATAATTTTTTTCCAAAAGAACACTGTCTAGCATCTCTCAGTCTGTGTGGGGAATTTTATCAAGTCCATCAATAACATTGTGCTTAGTAAGCAGAATGGCCTTTCATATTCTTCTTTTCATCTACTCATTTGATATCTCTCTCCATAATAAGTGAACTGACTATTTGAAAATGTTTGCAGTATATCTGTTATATCAGTGAAATGTATCTCCTACATCACTTAAGCAGTCACAATCCTACACTTCATTTTTTTCTTTGTTAATAATTTGCTATAAATACTGGATATAAAACAGTTATGCTTTTACAGTGCTACATGGAACATTAAGGGTTGTTTCCAATGCTGCAGTGCCCTGAGGTCATTTGGATGGTACACTCTAAACCCGTACCCCAAGATGTCTTTAACATCCCTGTAAGTGAATTTAGTTCAGATTTTAGTAAGACAGTATATACAGTAGCTCCGTTATACACCCAGACTCTGACCCTCCATATATATTGTCCAAAACTGTCTGCCTAGGGGTAAATCACCAGTCCCATCAGTCCCTGGTACTTAAAACATCACAGACCTACTGCATAACTAAGAGAACAAAAGATTCATAACCAACTTCTTCCCTAAAACAATGCAGTTTTATCTACAATGGTGGATACACAGCAGATCCAAGGAGCTAGAATCTCATCAGTCTTATAAGTATCATCTGCAAGGTTACAGAGATGACGCTCATGGAGTGATTTCATAAAGATATTGGCTATTTAATTCTTCTACATATCTATCAGCAATGGGTTATTAACATAAATAATGCTTACTAAACCTTGTAAAGTTCTTCAAGGATGTCACAGCTGCCCTGTATGAGATGTTGTCAGCACATGCAGTTTACTAGGATCTTGCTAAAGTATTTGACATCATACTACACATGGAGGTCTTAAATAAAGTCCTAAATAAAGTGGAAAAGTACAAAATGAATCCTAAAGTGTTCCAATGGAAGGCCAACTGGCTATCTGGAAAATCCTCAGTAATAAGGGTAGGTAGCCTAATGTCCCACACCAACAGAAGTCACTTGTAGGTATTTCAAGGAGTGATGTACATTTCTCTATAGTTTGGTGTATTTTACTAAGATGTCTGTTTTGGTACCAACACCCTTTGGATGACCAAGTTTGCTGATGACTGTCTTTACCTTTTCTATTCCAAAGATACAATGGTCTACAGTAGGTACAGGAAGTAACCTACTCCTTGTGCAAAAACTGCAGTCTGACTCTCAATACCAACAAATACAGTAAAATCGCACATGGGAAACAATTACTTTGACCACTTGTATCAAGGAAAACAGCTCAGACTGGATACTATATTCAAAGTCCTTGGCACACATACAGAAAGAAATTATTCCTTTGAGCAGCAGATCACCATATCAGTAAGGAAAACTTTCACTGTAGCTCACATTATCCTCAGAGGGAGCCTACTGTTCTCATTTTTGCCTACCTTGTTTGGCCAGTCCTGATGTACAATGCCCCTATGTGTAAGCTCTTAATAAAATGCATTGTTCAATGTGAAAGGTTACAAAACTTCATGAACAAAATAACACCTGCTTGCTGTACTGAGGGGCCTAAAGGAATGTCTTTTTATTCTTGGTTTTACATTGCCTCCTCACATGGGATCTTTGTATTAATTTCTGAGCCAAGAAGGAACATCTCTTTGTAATATTATATGCAGAATGTACAGTGGGGAAGGTCAACACATGCAAACTAAAGCAGCCTTAAAATCTCTACTAACAGTAGTAGCAAGTGGAGCAGATTCATTAACCAGTATCTTCTTCAGCTTTAAAATAATCTGATTAGCCTCAAGGCTTTAAGATAACTTCATTATCCTCAAGAAGAATTGTGCGCTATCCACCTACAAAAATAAGCTAGACAAATGCATGGATATGAAAATTTTCCAGTATGAGGCAAACATTCTGTTTTCTTGAAGACCACTGCACCATAAACCTGGTATAAACATAAACCTATGAAAATAGTTACAAAAGGAGACAGCTTTCTCGTGTTAGCACTTTAAGATTTAGATCCAAGAATTTGAGTTTCTTAGTGTTGACTGCAGAACATTTAGGTTTTTTTTACAGTTTTTACCTGTTGAGTTTAAGATGAATGCCTATTTTCCTATTATATTATTTTTTGTGCAATTTCACAACAATGGTTTGCCTTTTGTTTTCTGTCTGAACTATTTTGTTATTAATTACACCTACAGTACAGCCACACAGTAAAGGATAACACATATTTTACATTATCTTTAAATAAATCTTTCCATCTAATTTTGAGAGAATATTATTTATAGCTAAATAACACATACCATAGTTCCAAATTCCTGATACGTTTTTAATACTATGAGGGTTATTCTAAATTTGAAATATATTATAATCAAAATTCATAACAGAGTCAGACAAACTTGGGTATGTATATTGCTTCATCACACCTGTCAGGATTAGGCCTACAATATTGTTTCTCCTAGCCAGGATTTAAGAATCTTTTCTAGGTTTATTAACACTTCTCAACTCAATAAAGATCCATGCAAATATATTATTAGAATGATAAAGCTTTAATTACGTTATGATAGCTACACTCTCAAAAAATATCTGCAGCAGAGCTCACATTACCAATATCAAGGAGATTGTGCAAGCACAGTAATAATACTTCAAATACGACTTATGAATAAATATAATTGCATTTTTAAACTACCTACCATTCTAATACTTGGATTTAATATTATATCTCCTACATGAAGTATACCATAATATATTTGTTTATAATCAAGTCTGTATTTCTTTTTTCAATATTAGTTTAGCATTTATTCTTGGACTATAAAAAGAGTGAGTTTGGGATTTCATTGCAAAGCCTGTTTTTCAGTTCAGCAGTCAGTGAACTCACTTGTCATAAACAAGACCCTGTTTTTACGCCAACACAACAATAATGACCAGTAAAGGTTACAAATGACCCTGCATTACACCATTTCAGAGTCTTACTACTTTGTGTTTAATGTTTCTGTAAAGCAATGCACCATCCCTTGGATTCAGATGGGGCCTCCACAGGTTGCTGCAGTGGTACCAGCAATGGTCACCAGAGCATGGTAAACCAGTGGCATCAGACCCCACCCTTACAAGACTGTGGCAAAAATCCACGTAACACTCGGGACCCCTCAAAGAGTCTCCAGTCTGGCAGTTCTAGTGGTCCCTATACAGCAGGTCTAGGAAGATTTTACTTTCCTTGCTGTACCACTAAGGAGCCCTGCCAAAATCAGACTTGGAAGTTGTGATGCCCATGCCCTGGCCCAGTAATTAAGGAGCCTCAATCCTCACCACTAACACCAGTGAGGGGCTTGTCATATAGGAGGAAAGGATAACAAATACACACAGTAATGTGCAATTTGCTTTAACAGCACACAGAGATCACAGTCAGTCCGGGGCTAGTCGCTCCTTTGCTCTCTAGGTCCCCAATAAGACTCCGTACTGGCACAGCTATAGTGTCCAGATCTCAGCCTAGTGAGCAAGCTAAAACCTCCAGCACCCTCTCTGTCCAACCAGTGCTTCGTGTCCCTGCCCAAGCAGCTGACACACACACACACACACACACACACACACACACACACACACACACACACACACACACACACACACACACTTTGAAAAGAGTTTATACAACCAGACAGACACTCCTGGGGAAGGCTGGCACACATTCTCTAGCTGTGCCCCTTTTTCCCAGACTATACGGTAGTACCAGCTGTCACCACCCACTAATATTTATCAGCTACTCAAAAGCCCTTAAAAGGGTGTCCAATTATTAAGTGGAATATTATTATCCAATTGGTAGTATAGCCCAGGGGCTAAAGCTATTGGAGTGGCTTTGTACAATTTTACCAAAGGCATGCAAGTACTCTAAAGAGCTTAAATTATCTCTACAAAAACAGCCACAGTTGAAAGGATTTAAAAATATTTAATAACAAATAGACAAAACACAAGACAATACTTTTTACTACACAGTGGCAGTCGAGAGTTCAGAGATCGCAGAGAAATACTTAAAATAATTCAGTAGTACAGTTTTGACATCACAGAAAAACACAGTCTAATCTTTCTAGTTTCTAGCTATTTCTAAGAGAAAACACAAGTCTAACATAAATTTACATGTAGAGCAAGAAAGTGCTGGTAAGTTGGATGGTCAAGACAAAAATTCTTAATGCTCTCTGAGTCTCTCTGTTTTTAAAATTGCATTCCTGATTCACATTACATCATTCTTCACACTTCCCTGGGTTCCCAGGCTAACAGAAACTACATTTACATTCTTCACCTCTGGGCAGAAACCAGAGCAATAAAGGACATTTATGCATGCAAATTCTGGTCATTAACTCTGGCCTTAAAACAATAGTCAGGATGCCTCACTCTAGACTTACTGGCTCCGAGTTTTAACATCAAAGTGTCACAACATGCTTTACTTGGTCAGTAAAGTGCACTGTTGTTACATTTTTCCAGTTCCACATTTTACCACTTAAGACAACAAGCCTGTGGTTTACATTAATATTTACAGATGACAGAATTATCTCCAAAATTCTATCTGGCTAGGCTGGCAACCTTCATCTATCTTCACCCAATCTTCACAGAAGCCATGACCATTAACTTGGTCACATTCCAAAATAATAGGATAGCACTCTCACAGTCATGTATATTGATTTTGTTAGTTTGTGATGGGCAGCTAGTTAGTTAAAGTGACCAGTCATAATGTAATCACTGTTTAGCACACAAATGCACAGTGTGGCATAGCAGTGTTACAGTGTGTGACTACTAGAGTAGAAACTGTGTACTATCTAAATGATGCCTTGCTGTGGTAGCAGTTTTGCTCTTTAGTTTTCTAGCCTATAGTGGCACTAAACTACATTTACTTTAAATCAATGCAGGGATCACTGACCTACTCACACATGCTCAATGTACACTGCAGGTGCTCATGCAAATACATGTAAATGTATAGGTACATAGGCAAGTACTTAGGCTAATTGCCCTCGTGGGCCAATTTAAGCCTAGCCAATTTCCCTTTGTGCACTGTGTTTGTGAGGTAACCACCGTAACCATTATAGCAAACCTCAACTCCAGCAAAGCATTCATCACAGCCACAAAAAATCAAAATGTCTGATTCAGGCACATTCATTGCTTTGTGCCTCATTATCATGACTGCTGCAAAAGAAGTTTAAAAATTACTCAATACAAGTGCCACTCTATGCACTACAGAAAATTGCTAAGCAGAAACAAACTAAGTGTCCCGACATTGGTTAAAAAGAATTTTAGTTGTAGCAGTTTGGCCTTGAGTGATAAGTGAGTAGAAAAACTGCTATTAACACTCATTACTCATGTCTTTTTGCGGTGCCTCAGGATATCCTTGACAGTATGCTATTGCACTGTTTGCATATGTTGCTGTTTAAAGGTACATCAATGTCGCCACTGTGCATGAGAGTGTGACCTTGACTGAGTGTCTACTGTCATGACAAGGTAAATGTGGAATTTACTATGAGGTTGCATACTAAACTCCAATGCATTTGCAATTCCTCATTATGTCAATACAGACCATGGATGCCTGTAAGTGAAGCACAGACTTTTCATGTTTAATGATATGAAAGTTGTCTGACTGCTTGTACAGTGTTTAAATTTCAACAGAAGTTGCTATGCTACACACTTGTGCTATCTTTCTTAGGGTACAGAATGTTTCATTCATATGGCTTTCCAGCAACAAGTGAAAAGGCAGTACAGTTGATCAAAAATGAGATGATTGAACATACTTTTTCACCATGAGTTTGCAGTAAAGTGGGGATCAAGGAATATGCCCTTTCACCACTGAAGTGTGATTTTGATACTGGTGTATATATAAGTAGCAGGGGGAATGGGGTTGCTGGGGGCTTACCCCACTGCAAAAAAACTATATATTTTGTGATTTTTTTTTTTTTTAATGTATTCTTTTAGGATAGATGTTTTTTGTTTCAATAACTCTGTTTCAATCATTTCCTGATCGACATATAGTGGATTTGAAAAATGATGCTCCCATTTCCTGCTGAGTGGATGGATGTGTGATGTAGATATTATGAAGTGGGACACCTAGCACATTGTACATTCATTATGTCCAAAGGTTCATGCAAGTCACTGCAAGTGGCCAGCATTGTGAATTGTGCATTTGCTGGTGGAATGTGGGTAGAGGAATATATAGCCCTATTAGAAGAAGAGTATAAACTGTGGACCTTTATACAGCATGCATGCTGGCCAAAAATGTTTACGTTTATGTCGCTACACAATGCACGTCCCCTCTACAACCTACATGTTTCCTGGTTCTTCAGTAATCTGAGGGTTTGGGAGTATTCACTTGATGTGTTTTTGGCATATATCACCATATGGATCCAACAATACCTCCATTCATACAAGTTCAGAAGCCACTGGCACAAGGCATGTTACTTTTATTATTTTCCTGTGCCACTATATTATACTTGTTTATCCATAGAGCTGCAGGTACTGGTGAGGAATCGTGCATATAGCTGGAGTTGTATCCTTTAGTATTTCCACAGGTGTTGTGTTATGGATAGATAGCTATTTGATCTTGGGGAACTGACTGGTTCTGATGGTGATGGTAGACAAATTTTGCAAGCTCAGGGGTCGGTGTCAATGGTAGATGCAAGCAGTGGGATAGCCACATCTGCACCCCATGTCACAGATAGTACTTCTGCGTCTGTGCAACTATACCACAAGCACAGGGTGACATTGTTAAACATTAATATGCAGAAAATTCTGCCTAGTGAGGGGTGTAATTACCTGTGAAACAGTTTCCACTGTGTGCCACAAGCCCCATACAGTGAGTTGAAGACATTGGTGGACAACAGTGCTGGTGGTTAAAAGCCCCATGTGTAGCATTCACCAACAGAGCTAGGTGTGTCTATGTCTACATCTCAAGATTTGTGATTGGCTTTAATAAAGGGACAGGCAGACAGCAACACAAGCATTGCTAAGCAAGTAGGGCTAGTACATTGCCTGTCCCAAGGAAGTGCATGTGCAACATTGTGGACTTATAGTACAGGAAGTTTGCATGAATTAAGTGCTATTGTGTAGCCACACAACATTGCCAATGCACTTCCTATGGCCATTCCATCTCCAGTGGGAAGGTTTGTTGTGGAAGGAGGTGGTCATGGTCAAGATCAGGATATCGCATCCTTTCCACTTTCCAGTGTTGGGGGAAGTATTTTGTGATGTGGACAAAATGTTAATGCCAAGTTCAGGCAAGGCATAAGCTACACTGTTCTCAATCACTCTTATTGTGGTGTAGACTGTGCCTGTGACCTTCCTGTGCATGAGGATGTGCACAGTTAGTGCAAACATCTGCTGTAGGTACCACAAATCTGTTCACAAGATCTGAATACAATGCTGCAACATCTACCAGGGCTGTGTCCTAGTACACACTCCCTCAGATATCTGCAGTGTCCATCATCACACATACCAATAACAATGGAGACAGCACCCAACCCCCTCACAAAAGTGTGGCACACAAACAACAATACTATTCAAACACACCACCACTTACACAATGCCCTTTGCTGGCACATACCACTTTTGCCCTTCCCACCTAAGCATACAATGATAACTGTACCTTACCCCTCAGTACTCTGTTACTTGTGAAGCCTTTGTCTGATGCATAGTGTGGCCAGTCTATAAATGTTATAGCGCAACCTGGGTGTAGAGTTATATACACTTTTCTTGTTCTATATAATGCTTTATTCTGACTTATAGCTATGAACCAGATGATGCCTTTCAGCCAGAGTCATGGCATACTGCACCAGCCTCCATCTTGCATCATCCTCACCTGTAGCCAGATCTTCAAAAGGGTCCTTATTGAGAATATCTTCCACTACTGTGTCTTGCACTTCCTCTGCTTGAATGCGTCTGCCCTACTGTAACTGCTTGCACATACCGATATTATGTGACAACTCACAGACTGCATGTTGCAGAGCAATACTGCAGTGCACCTCCAGATGCATCCAGAAAGTGGAAGAAGGCTTTCAGCAGGCCACATTCAATAATAACCTAGGAATGTAAAAGGGCATTGTTGTTGCCATTCTCTCCCATGGTCTGTGGATTTCTTATAGATGTTATTAGCCATGGCCATGAGTAAAATAGTCTCAGATAAATTCCTATTATAGGCCCCACACGTGCCATCTGCTGGTGTCCTAGGCACTGCCTGGGTGGCCTGCAGACACATTGTATATTACACTCTGTGCATTACAGATGACCTTACACTTGACAGAGGAGAACCCCTTACAGTTACTATACCTTTATCACATCTCCCCTGGTAAGGCCTTTACTGCAATGTGGAATCAGTCTATGACCCCAAGAACTCAGGAAAATGAGCTATGTAATAAAATGCTTGCATGGTGATGGTTTTCTCCTCTGTGGTAGATGGAAACCACATGTGCTTCCCCACCGGCATTGAGGAACTGGTGAAATGACCTAGAAGATGATGCATGGCATACGTCCATCATGCCATCTGTTGAAAGGTACTCCACTCATACCTCAGGCCTGCATATGAGGGTTATGCATCTCAAATAGTTCCTACATGATGCCTCTGTACACACGATAGCAACCCCAGTTTCTCAGTGTAATGAATGGCATGATATATTAGGTATGCATGGAGGACACAGCACTGTGACTATTGGCCCTAATAATAACCTCTTACATATACAGATTTGCCAGTGTAATGGCTACTCAGTACATGTTCTCATAGTTTGCCTCCCATAACTCCATGTTTTAGCTGTGCTCAACAACCCTGGAGTTAATGTCTCTCCCTCGCAACAAAAAATATATACATTTTAGAATCTGTCAAACTGTTTACCCTGATTTGTGCTCATGTTTACCTTTATTTTAATACTGATGCTCATTACCATGCAAGTATGCCACCATTTGTATATTATGCAAGTCACAGAATTTCTTGGATTTCCACACTCGTGCTTGGTGTGTCTCTGAATCACCTGCACCCTGTGAGTACTAACTCTTCAGGCAAAATAACCTACTCTGATGTAAAAACTGTTTCTGAGTCCCAACCCACTTTTACAAACAAGTGCAATACACCTGCTAAATTCAGGAGACATTGACATATACATAATATGGTCGGGTCTAATTAGTTGGTGCACCTGTTTCATCTAACAATTAAATCATGCCTTTATTAATTGTAACACTTGATCTCACACTGCCACTACACAGTGCCATAAAAAAGGGGAAGGAAGGGAAAGATGAAAAGTTAATAAAGCATTAAATGAAATCAAAGAAGATGAAGCACTTAAGGCTGAAACTAAAAATGTCATAATTTTTTGAAAACTTTGCTAGAAATTTTCAAAGTTTCAAAAATACAGTGGTAAGTCTTTATAGCCACTAGGTGGCTGAGTTTAGTGTCATTCAATTCTAACCAGCCTCACCTATCTTTTGAGTTCTTGCTGACAATGTTAGTTTAACAGTATTAGTGTGATGTCAGAATTAAAATAATTACATTTATTTCTCAGACATGATGTCTTCTGTCATTTTAAATGCTGTTGCTAAAAGCTGTATGATAATAACAGACTGTTAGCCACACATTCAAGGGATTGTCATTTTTTCTTGAGTTTCTTATGATTAGCTTATTTACTATAGTACATAGCTATTAGCTCATTTAACATAGTTTGCAGCTAATAGCTCACTTAATATAGAGTGTACAGGTAATAGCTCATTAAATAGACAGTGTACAGTTGAGTGTCCAAGTGTCCTGTCTTGACTCTAGGTAACTGGATTGCTGCTAGTGCAGTGTAGCATCTTTTGAATTATATGTTAAACTGATATCCCACCTGCTAGAGTTTCTGGTAGCTCAGGTGGATGTAAAAGATCCCGCTGTATCTATCAAAAAAGAGTAGGGAGATTTCCCTGATGCCCTGACCATTTTCCTCCTAGCAGTATAAATGTTACGTCAGGTCTCCCCTGAAAAGAGGCAACTAGCCTAGTGGGGCTAACCTGATCAATAAAGGATAGATAGAACAATTGAATAAAATAAAATGTTACAAGAAAGTCTGAAAGCATCACTTAGTTGTGCTCATTTACAAGTAAGATCAAATTAAAGTCAGGCTGACTGTTAGAAGATAGACTTAAACTTCCAAGGTTACACAAACTGAAACACAAAGAAAAAGCTTCTGCAAACAAACTCTAGCCAAAAAAAAATGATTTATTCACTAGAAACAATAAAAATGAAGTGCTTGTCATTTGATTGGTGATACAAACTTCATCAGACATAAATTCATTTGATCTCTTATGCCATTTAAATTAAAACCAACAGTCATGTGATACCAATCATTTAAATAATTCATTAGTTGATTTGCTCTTAAAGAACTATATAAATTAAACCATCAACTGTATCTTTTCTAGTACTATAAAAACAGCCACAAACAACTATCATGAAATATACCATCATGAAATATATAATGAATATAACTTTTAACTACAATTGTGTGTAGAAATTAACTCAGTTTATCTGGTTAAGTTTTTTTAGTTTAAGAAAACATGTGATGGAACAACTCTCGTTTGAACAAGGGTACATACAGGCATTAGTCTGTAGAATCCACAATAATTCTAGTTTTTCTAGCAGAATGTTGGTATTTACTTGATCTATTACCCTAAATTTAAAATGATGTGTTGGGCATTCGTTAATATGTCTTGATAATGCATTTTCTAATTTATT
The DNA here is from genome assembly GCF_019279795.1 of Protopterus annectens. Classification (NCBI taxonomy): domain Eukaryota; kingdom Metazoa; phylum Chordata; order Ceratodontiformes; family Protopteridae; genus Protopterus; species Protopterus annectens. The sequence goes on along the minus strand of NC_056726.1, from coordinate 1,840,227,177 downwards.
TTTATTTATACAATGCAGATGTTCATATATATGTTCTTTTAGTTTCCATTCATTTTTTCCAATGTAAAAGGTGGGGCAGGACTGACACTGAGCTAGGTATACCACTAGTTTAGAATTACAATTGTATTTTTTCTTTAAGTGGCATGTGTTGTGTTGAATGTACCATTTACTACCTGTCTCTATATACTTACAATAGTTACACATTTCACATTTAAACATCCCTATGTTCTGTGTCAAGGTGACTAATGGACTTTCTATATATTTTTTTAAATTAGGTCCTCTCTTGAAAATAATGTTTGTTGTTCACCTATTTTCTTTATAATTTCTGTCTATGAACTCATTAATGTCCACTTTTTCTGTACAATTCTTTTAATTTCTCTTGCTTGTAAACTAAGTAGTGATGAAACTAGTATTGTAAGTAACCACTGTATTAGTGCCATTCTCACTTTTTTTCCATAATAAATTTTTATTGATATATATTTTCAAAATACAATAAAATCACACACAAAATTCACTACTATTACTATCAAAACTATATACAATATCTACATGAAATGCTTCCTTGTAAAAATCGTCATTATTCCAAAAAAGAAGACACCAGGAAAGAAAAACAAAGCCAAAACATTTGTAGAAGTACTTTGCGTCCATACATATCATACATGTTTTCAAAACATTGTTTCCTCCACATATACATCCAAACTTTAATATATTCCTAATAACAGTATTATGCTAATATAATGTTAAAAACCTTTTCCCATATTTTCGGGTTATTAATATTTTTGTTACTTTGCTTCAGGAGTAATTTATGTGCTAATATATGCTTTATAGACACAAGCTTGAAATTATCCCATGATGTCTTATCTGGCTCTAACCAATTTGTAGCTATATATAACTTCATCAGCAAAAAAATATTCATACATATTATAGTTTGTGACCTAGAGAGCTCTCTTGGAGGAACATGTAGAATCATAAATTCCCATGATAACGTTGAACTTTGATAACCCATCTTTTGTAGTTGTGTTCTAAGAGAGTTCCAAAGTTTATATATACACTTGCAGCTCCAGAACATATGAAGAAGATCCGCGTTTGATTTGTGCAATATGGACAAGTTGGAGAATTCCTAGGATTAAATTTATGTAACCTAAGACGAGTATAATAAGCATTATTCCAAATCATCAACTGCGTATACATCAACTTTTGAAAAGAGACCGATTTTATTGTTAAATCAATTGCTTTTAATACCTGATTATCTGCTACTGTCATTTTGTTTACCCAATACCCTGACAACAGAATTTTATCCTGGAATTTTAAATCTTAATTAATTTATTTGTTGTTGTTATAAATTTGACCTCCTGTTGGAGAGCCTGCCACAATTCAGAGCATTTATCCACAATTCCGACTACTGGTTTAAAGTTTTCAAAATGACTCAGAGCAAGTTCTCTGATTTGTCTCATGACAACCATATAACTCTTAGGAAGATTCAATTCCTGCCTAACTTGCGAAGCCGATAAATGAAATTTATTAAAAACATCAATCAGAGTCAAATTAACTATTAATGGGAATCTACTAAGATCAATCAACTGATTATTTAGTTTAAAATTGGGATTCCTATGGAAAGGCTGAAAAACCATCATATATTGCAACAAGTCTACTGATTGGAATAAATTTTGCAAAGATGACACATATGTTTTTAAGTGGTCCATAATCCCATACTTTATCAAACTACTTTTATCCAAAAAGGGTAAAGCTTTAGGATTTATGTTCCGATCTAGAATATGCTTGTAATTCAAGACCACCCAAGTTGGTATCCACTTTGTACTAATTACCTCGTAATTAGCAATTCTTAAACACCTGTTGGCGTTCACAATTAAATAGTATACTTCAAAATTCGGTAACTCAAGTCCTCCTCCTCTCCTCTTCGGGGTCATTAATTTCTCATACGATATTCTAGTTTTCTTTGGCTCCCAAATAAATTTAGCTAGATCTTTATGAATTTGTTTAAAAACTGTCTTTGTAATTGATACTTGAACAGACCTAAAAATATACAACATTCGTGGTAATATATTCATTTTCACTATTGATACTTTTGCCAATACCGGTAATATTAAATTCCTCCATCTGCCACAATCAGCTACTATTAATTCCCATACTCGTTTAATATTATTACTATAAAAGTCCTTATTATCTGTAGAGAAGCTAATACCCAAATATTTGATATTTTCTTTGCATGATATCTTCCCCACCAGGGACATTAATGAAAAAGGTTTAGGGGTTCTTAACGGGAAAATACTAGTTTTCTCCAAATTAATTTTATAATTAGAGACTTCTGAAAATTCGTTTATAACATTTAATATCTTTTCACTATCAGAAATTGGGGTTGTATAATAAATAATAAGATCATCAGCAAATGCCGACATTACTAATTTATTCCTATAAACTATTGGTGCATTATGATACAAATTTTGCTTAATATATAAAAATAGAGGTTCTAAATAAAGGTTAAACAATAAGGGGGACAAAGGGCAACCCTGCCGTGTACCATTTTTAATCTGTATTCTTTTAGAATAACTCCTATTAATATATAACGTAGTATACGGATTACTATATAATATTTGTAGTATCTGAATAAATTCCTGTGGCATATTGAAATAAGGCAACACATCAAACAAAAAGTTTACATCCACTCTATCAAATGCTTTCTGAGCATCTATTATAAGGGCGTAAATATTAGAGTTGTTTTGTTTAGCATACATCATCATATTATGTAGTGAAAGTGTGTTATCACTAGTTTGTCTAGTTGCCATAAATCCAGCCTATTCCTTAGAAATTAAATGGATCATAATCTTTTTTAATCTACATGCTATAATGGTAGTTAGAATTTTCATATCCACATTTATTAATGCTATTGGCCTGTAATTATCCGGGCTTTGGGGGTCTGAATTAGCTTTATGTATAAAGATTGTTTTTGACACATTAAGGTGAGGGTCACTAATTTTATTTCTGATTATGTAGTTAAATACATGAGACAATATTTTACCAAAACTATCAGCAAACTCTTTATAAAATTCAACTGTCAAACCATCAGGACCTGGTGACTTATGTGCTTTCATATGTTGAATTACATATACTATTTCCTCTGAAGATATAGGTTTAATCAGATCACCTTGCAGACTCTCTTCTAATTGGCAATTCTCAACAAAAAGAAAGCATCATTGACTGGATTCTTACCAATAAAGACACACATAACTACACCACAGGAACCCTTCCCAATGACCTCAGTGACCACCTTATAACCTATATTCTAAAACACAAGTGCCCACCTATAAACCCTCCCTCTTATAGACTTGTTAGAAACAAGAAGAAATTCGTCCCAACCCTATTTATAGCTGAACTCAAATCCTGTAATTGGTCCACCCTAAAAACTCTACCCCTAGAAGAGAGCGTGGCATACTTTAATACCACTTTCCTGAAGATACTTGACTCTCACGCCCCAAACCGACTAATCAGAACTAAGGAACGGATAGCACCTTGGCTTACTAGTGAAACCAAAACTAAAATTAAACTTCGAAACCAGGCCTGGGATAAATGGAGAGCGTCCAAAACCCCTCTAGATCGCACCAAGTTTCAACAGCTTAGAAACATAACTAAAGCAGCCACTACCCAAGATAAAAAACATTATTTTTCTCACCTCCAGGATAAACACCAGATTAACCCAAAGAAATTCTGGGCTGGCTTTAATAAGCTCCTCCGTCCGGGTAGATCTACTACCCCCACTCCTGAAAAACTCATTGGGAAAGAACCAGAAAAAATAGCCAACACTTTTAACTCATTTTTTATCGAGACCATCCAGTCCCTAGCCAGTCAGCTTACTACTACCTCCTCATCCGCCACCCACACTAAAGACTCAGTCCACCCAACCTTTAACTTACAACCTGTACCTTCATCCTATATATGCACCCTTTTGAAAAAACTCAAACCAACCACCCTAGCTGCAGACCAACTCCCTGCGGAATACCTTCAAATAGCGTCAGACGCCATTGCCTATCCCATATCAATCTTGATTAACAGAACTATAATTGAAACTACCATTCCCACTATTTGGAAAACCTCATATATCATCCCTCTTCACAAAGGTGGGACCTCAATGGAAACATCCAACTTCCGTCCCATAGCAATATTGTCCCCAATATCTAAAGTCATGGAACGGTGTATTCACAAACAACTATTACACTACCTCACTCATAACAGTCTTCTGTCCCCAACCCAGCATGGCTTTCGCCCCCATCACAGTACAACCACTGCCCTACTCTCCTTTGTTGACTCAGTCAATAACTACCGCAACAATAAATTAATTTCCTCTGCTCTCTTCCTTGATCTATCAAAGGCTTTTGACATGGTCAATCACCAGCATCTGCTTCATACCCTTGAAACCCTACATCTCGGCATCCCAACTATAAACTGGTTTAAGGCCTACCTCTCTTGCAGGCAACAAGCCATCCTATGGCAAAACAAGCTATCCAACCTACTTCCTAACACGATCGCCTTCCCTCAGGGCTCTATACCCGGTCCTCTTCTTTTCTCAGTCTTCATAAATAATCTTCACTCAATCATCCCCAATTCTACATGCATCCAATATGCAGATGACTCCACCTTGATCTGTTCTGATGCCTCCCTCCTGAAACTTCAAGCAATAACCCAAAACTGTTTTACTTTAGTTGAAAAATGGTTCTCTAAACTGCAACTCATCCTTAATCCTACTAAAACCAAATTATTGCTATTTTTCCCCTCTGAATCTACTCCTCTAGGAAAAGAACCTTTGAATGCGGACAACACGTTCCACATGGAATCCACAAATGGTACCATCATAGTCCCAGTCTCTCATACCAAACTACTAGGTGTGACTATTGATAACGAGCTTAAATTTGATATACACATTAACCAAACCATTAAATCCGTAAACAAGAAACTAGGATCTATGTACAGAATAAAAAAATTCTTAACCCCTCACACCAAACTAACCATTGCTCGCACTCATCTCCTCTCCACCCTCCTTTATGCCTCCCCAATACTATCGTTTCTCAATAAGCGTGAACTCAACAAACTTACTGTTGCCTATAATCATATAGCCAGATTTATCACAGGAACACTGTATCATACTCACCATTGCCTCAACCTAAATACCCTTGGCTGGCTAGAACTCCCCAATCTTCTCAAACTCAACCAACTTACAGAAGCTTTTAAAATTATCAACCAACCGGACAGAACCCCCTCACTGAGCAAAATCCTGACCCCCTACTCCAACCTAAAATCTCTCAGGTCAGCTAATAGTCTCCAGGTACTAACCATTAAATCCAATAACTCTGGAGGCGATGCTCTCTATGCCAACTCCATTGGAAAGCTATGGAATTCCCTTCCTACTAGCCTAAGACTCATGACCTCGATTAATCAATTCAAAAATCACCTCAAACAATTTCTCAGGTCTCATTGGTCATGCCCATGTTCTAAACCAGACTAGTCTCTATCCCAGAGATTACTAACCTACCGCTCCGGCTTCATCCTGTAGCCATGCTTAGGATTATCTATACAATATTGTGATTGTTGTGATTGTTATTTTTACAAATATGTAACTACAATCTCTTTTTCTATTGCCTATATGTCATGCTACTCTATACCATTTGTAAATGTATTTTGTATTCTTTCTATGTGTGGAGCTTTTCTCCCCGGGTCTCTACTGAAAATGGAGATGTATCCAGCTAGACTAGCCCGGTCAACAAATGTAAAATAAATAAATAAAATAAATAATAAAATAATTTTGGAAAATTAATTTTTTGCAAGAATCTTTTATTCTGTTTATGTATAGACCTATCAATTTGACCCTCATAAACCTTGGTATAGATTTTTTCAAAAATATCAATAATATCCTCAGTTTTAGAATACACTGTGTCATTGCATTGTATTTCCGAAATACGTACTGTTGTTTTCAATTGATTTATAATCCTTACCAATGCTTTTGACGGTAATTGAACATTATTGGCATATTTCACTAAACACCTATGCTCCTGAAGTGTTACTCTACTATTATGCAGCAAGAAGAGATCCCTTTGACATTTCAACATTTCCTTCTCTGTTTGAGCATTAAAATTCTGAATCAGTTCTTTCTCGAGTAGCTTCACTTTTGTTTTTAATTTTTGAATATCATTGTTTTGCCTTTTCTTATAATATGAGGCTTTTTGTAAAAGAAATCCTCTAATTTGAGATTTAGCTGCTGCCCATTCAATATCAGCAGCATGTTCCTGAAGCTTCATCCTATCTGTTAAACCTTTCAGATATTTTACAATTCCATCTATTATATCCTTTATATTTAACAGATTTGGATTAAGTGACCAATTGTAACCTTTATGCATTCTTGTATCTTTTAAATCTTTAAAAAACCTTCACGAAATTTTTGAGTGATCCGATAGATATCGAGTATGTATAACCACTACTGGTTCCAAATTAATTAATGCTTTGGATATCAAGAAAAAATCTATCCTAGACCACATTTTGTGGCATGGTGAATAGAAGGTATACTTAATTGCATTATTAATATTATGTGCATAACAAAAGGGGTCATATAATTGAAAATCTTCCTTGATGTCATTTAATGCTATCCCGGCCTGCTTATTAAATGCTCTTTGTGGACAAGACCTATACAACTTTGGATTTTGATAGGTATTCCAATCCCCACCCACAATAAAATAAATACCATCATACTGTGTTAAGATTGGATATAATGATGTTATGAAACTTTGTTGGTCATTACATGGTGCATATATATTCAAATGTAAAAGAGGTTTATCAAACGCATTATCCAATAAAATAACATAACACCATCGCCCATTTTGATCCACTTTAGAGTCTAAAATCTTGTCTTTGTATTGAGTTTTAATAATTATAGCTACTCCAGCACTGTTTGTCTTACCTTCTGATGCCACTACCGCTCTAATCCAGTTCTTTTTCCTAATATCATCCCACTGATCATTTAACAAATGTGTTTCTTGTAAAAATGCAAACAGTGCTTTGTCCTGTAGCAATATGTGTAGTAACAGCTTCCTCTTCTTCAAGTTCTGGAGCCCTTTAGCGTTCCATGAGTCTAATTCCCACATTGACAGGTCTAATTATCCAATAATAGTATAAAAGGGAAATTATCCAATGGATATGTATTAACTGCATACTAAACATAATCTGGAAGCATTTCCTACATCCCGTCCTCAGCCAGTGCCTACCCACTTTACCCCTGGACCAGGACTTATATAGGTCTGGTATGTAAAAAAACATGAACAAGGTTAAAAACACAAACATATTTAAAAGCTTCATGTAATAAAACTTAAAACATTTCCTAAACTTACAACCTATATATTCTAACTTGGCTACTACAAAGTCTAAACTAAACATTCCCTAACAAACACTGCTATTGCTCTACAGCTTATGTTCCAACTATTAATTAAGCAAATCTCTATTGTAAGGTATTATTACCATTTAAAGAAAAAATTTTTATATATTAACTAGCTACTTATACCTACCCCAAATACCTCTTTTGGTACAATCATTATTTATATACCACTTTTATTGAGAGAGAGAAAGAAAGAAAAAAGAAAACAAAAAAAAAAAACAGACAGAAAAAAAATAAATGCATCCCACATTATAATTCTGTACCATACACAGTGCCTGCAACTACCAATTATCAACGTTTTGCAATTGCATGCTTTAGTTCCTAACTATACTGACATTAGCTGTCTGATTAACACCACCCAATAGCCACTATTTACCTATTTATATTCATATATATAGTGCTATACCTAGCATAAGGAAAAAAAAAAACAGGAAAAATATTATATGCTTCACGTACATATTCTAATGTTATTTACTTGTTAAAAAAAAATTAACACATTATGTCAGTTCTTTTCAGCTTCTCAAACCAGGAAACCATCAGTAATACTCACGACGGGGGACCGCTTTCGCAGCCGGACCACAGGAAGTGTTACATCGAAATCCACACTCTCAGCTGCATTCAAGAGATTTCCTGTTTACCACTCGACGAAAAAAGTTCGTAGAGGTCATAAAAGTTCGGAAAATGGCCAGCAGACCCTCGGATTATCGCAAACAAACAGTTTTATTGCTTTTACAGAGGCCTAAACGACTTAAGCAGGGAACAAAGGATTACCTAAGCCTCGAAGTATAGTAGATACTGGATCTGACCTCAGGAGCATGCCAGTCTCAACAGAAGTTTCTTTCAGCCCTCTGATGCAGGTAAAACTTTAAAAACCTTCAGAAACACTCCCTTTGCCTTGTTTTTAGTAGAAACAGAGTATTTAACCCCATCCACCATAAATGTAAGCACATTGGGATATTTCATCTGGAATTTAATTTGCTTGTCAATCAGAAATTTACAGTATGCAGATAAAGACTGCCTAGCTTGCCTTACTTGCAGTGGTAAATCCTGAGCCAGAGATATTTTACTATTTTTCCACATAACAAAGCCACCATTCTTTTTTGCAGTAAAAGGTATTTTGCTAACATCTTGAAAGTTCAATATCTTAGCATATACAGGTCTAGGCATATTAGAAGCTTGTACCTCTCAGTGCTCTGTGTGCCCTTTCGATAACAATTTGTTTCACTCCATCAGCATCATTTAACAAAACTTCAAGTATTTGTGTTAAAGTTGGTATTAGCTCTGCATACTGAATGTTTTCAGGGATCCCTCTAATAATAATATTATTTCTCCTAGACCTCGCTTCTAAATCAATAAGTTTGCTTTGCATGGCTTGTAACTCCACATCATGTACCTTTGTTTTCTTCTCCAGCAAGTCTATTTGTCCTCGGTTTCCGAAATTCTAGCGTCTGTTTTGTCCATTCTCTGCAGCAACCGATTACATGAAACTCCAAAAGTTTGTATTTGAGTAGTCAGGTCCTTTAAAGCTTCTTGTATAGGCAATAAAGCATGTTTGATATCGTCCATGTTCAGTGGCTGATCAATTTTAGATCTAGTCTCTGGTTTCTGTTGTTCCTGCTGTCTAGTAATTCTTTGTTTTTTCGCACTCCCATCCTTTACTGGTGACTGTAATTCCGACAGCATTGTTTTGGTAGTAGTTGTTTCCATGCTTTTTCCTTCTTGTGACATTTTCCTTTCCCCAAGCTGACAGGTAAAATGAAGAATGCAGACAGTCCTTTGTTTATTTCTCTCTTCAGAGCTAGCTAATCACTTGGAATCCTGATAGATAAAGACTTTTTTTTCCACTTTTTTTCCTGGTTATAGATTAATTAAGTGTAGATGCATCTTTTGTGACTTTAATTTGATGTTTAAACCTCTTGGTATCGACTCAGGTTACAGATTTTTCTCAGGTTTATTGAGGAACTGCAGGTTAGCAGTGTTTACAGAATGGAGCCATCTTTGAATCTCCATTCTCACTTTTACTACTCAAACCATTAACATTAGGTGTTTCTAATACTATTAAAGATGTAGACATCTCTTCCGATGTTCTTCTGGATATTTCTATCTTTAAATTTGGTAGATATATACCTGAATTCCTTTTATTTTGAACTTCCTTAATCAGATCTATTAGTAGATCACTTGGGTAGCCTCTTTTTAAGAACATAGATTTCAAATTTTCACACTCATTCTTACAATCATTTCCTAAAGTTATCATTCTTGCAGCTCTTACCAGTTGCCCCTTAATAACTGATTTTGTTTCTGTTGGTACGGGTGAGAACTGGTAAAGTGCAAGAAGGTAAAAGAAGTCTCACTAGCATTGAACAAAATTAAAAAATTAAAATGAGACCAAATGGATTATTGTTTCACTTCATGACTATTAGAAGATGACAGACTGCAAAACTTCCAACAGTCAGACATTAAAATAAAAGTGTACCCCTCAGTTTATCTTCAGGAAAGTAAATATCAAAACTTCCAAACTATTCAAATATAATTATAAATCTACTGTCATACAAAAATGATAAACATGAACATGTTACTTAAAAACATGAAAAAAGGTCTTATTAATACACTATTTCACATTCCTCATATGTGTGCTTCCTGGAATTGTAGCAAACATATGGCAATTATTCAGGGTGCCACGGCCATTATTATAAACCATTCAGTGTCAGTATTTCATGAGGAAGAGTTCTGTCCATATTCTTGCATTAAATCAAATACATTCAAGGAATTCATAGGGCTCTGCCAAGTGTCTGTCTTGCCCCCCCCCCCATCAATTCCTGATTGTGATTGTATGGGCAGGACAGGATAGCAAGGATCAGCCAATGTTTGGACAGCATCAAGTTTGGGGACCTATCAAATCTTTTTGTTGTATATGATGATGTTCTCTTAGCCCCCAGTAAATGCAATCTTCATCATACACTTGAGTGATTCTCTGCAGAATATAAAATAGCGGAGATGAAAATCAGCAAGTCAAAATCAGAAGATATGGATTTTGATTGCTTCTTGCAGTTGAGAGGGAAACACCCATGCTAAAAGGGCTTAGGAACACTGCAGAGACACCAGTATATTGCTCATCCTGTAATGGTGGTGAATGAGGACCAAGTCATACAATGACTCTCTCAATGTTCTAGTCACTTAGTGTTGACATCTTTACATATGGACATGAGTTTTGGGATAAGATTCCACATACAAGGAGACTACATTAAGTTTCTTTACAGAGTACCTGAAGGTCAATTTATGTGAAAAAATGAAGAGCTCAGGAATCTAGGAGGATATCAAAAAACAGCTACTACTACTTTGCATTAAAAGACGCCACTTGATGTGTTTTGGGCACCTTGTGAAGATGTCTTGTGGGCATCTTCCTTGGACCATGTACCTGGAAAAGGCCCACTACAAGGGGACCCAAGGCAGACTCAGGAAACATCGGCGGGATTACATCTGTAAGCTTACCTTAGAATGTCTGAAAATTCCACAGGATGAGCTGGAAACTGTTGTTGGGGTTAGGGATGTTTGATTTATCCTGCTCAGTTTACTACCACCACAACCTGAAAACTTCACCAAAACAATTGGTTTTATAAAATGAGTGATGAAGTAATACAATTCAAGATGCATCTGCTCTAATGTCTGTGATGTTAGGGCTGGTATCTAGGGGCATTTTATAGGCATATTTTACAGTATAACTGCAGCACAATTTGGTGAGAGTAAACCACAAATTTTAGAAATACAGCCCTTTCAAGAAAGCCCAACCCAGTTAGTACCGGTGGCATAAAGTTCTTCAGAATTGTCAAGCGTGAAGCATTTTGCCTTCCAACTGGTGGACAGACCATTCCCTAACAAATAGCACTGCACACACTGCATTCTTTGCATTTAATTATACATATTTTAACTGGAAAATGAAGCAATGTCAATCTGATGTACATCTGTATTTTTCATTGAAGTCTCTTAAATGCTTAAATTTACATTTTCTTCTGCAGTGTTCTATTAATCTTTGAATCAATAATCCTGCTAATCTTTAGATCAATAATCAATATATTTCTTTATTTTTTTAAATGATGACTGATTCATACATATGGTATGTAATTATGTAGCACTGGTATGTGCAAAAATAAACATACCAGTTCCCTTCACAGTTATCAAGTGTACTATGCACCTCCTTTCAAGCAGGTTTGAAAATGACTATACAAACCATATTCAACATGGAGTAAAAAATACAGAAGTTGTAAAAACATCTGTAAGCACAACTGTGTGCTCACATCATTGAAAACACTGCTTGCATATCAGTTAGTCAGTACACAGGATCTGCTGCTCAGCACTATATGGATGAACATTATCCTCATCTGCAAATGAATGAAAGCAGCAGGATATGTGAAAGTTTAATCAAAGGGCTAACAGCACACATCACTCAGGTGTGCAACATACAAATACATGGACTAGCACAACTACATATGAACCTACCCGATCAGTATAGTGATAACAGTAGCCTCCTACCAAAGGGAGTTCTTCTTATTGGCATTTTATGAATATGAATCCTGTTCCACAGCCCTCACTAGGGATGCAGAATTGCATATGAATCATCCCCAACCACCTCTGCAGAGCAACAGTAAATTGGAGCGATCTGTTGCAACACCATTCACACTGTCAAAAGTTTTTGTTTTGTTTTTTTTTTTGCCTTCACATTTTTAATTCTCATGATATCTGCTTCTAGCAGCATGGCCTCTCCCCTTTAGCTCAACCCATTAATGAATTCTCTTGACTGGTACTTTTATACACCATGGTGCCAACCCTCTCTTAGGTTGGCAGGTAGTGCACATGTCTGTCTGCACACTGGTTGTATCACATGCAGTGCTATGAATACCTTTAATATCACGTAATGCCTTTGAACCTACAATCTTTTTACTAATAAATGCACTTATTTGGTTTAGCCATTTTGTGTTTTTGTAGCATTATCAGTCCCATTTAGGAACATATGACTTGCCTCAGTCTACCCTAATGAATACTAAGCATTTCTTACAAGTTATCATTGTAACTAACCTCTTTAAATAAATCCATTAAAAATTGCATCTAATTATTGAAATAAGCTAAAGTGAAAGGATGAATTTCTTGAAATGCAGAGAAACTGCAATGAATATAATTTTTTTTTTAAAATGGTATAGGCACTGGCATGATACCACCTTGAGCATGTGATTCTGTCAGTGTCGTTCCTGACTACAGATTATCTCAAATATACTGCTAATAACTTTGTCAGAGATACAGTGAGCCTGTTTGATGGATCAAGTTTAGGGCTGTGTATGCAGCAGAAATGAAGTATCAATGCTTCCAGGTTAGTCCTCTAAAATGACAAAATATATCAATATATAATAAGTATTATAATAAATACTACTACTAATAGATTAACTGCCTTACTCAAATCATGCTTATTTAGCAAATATTTCATCCTAATATAAATATTTATTTGCTGCAAGTATGCCAAAGAGGTATTTTCAAACACTTCAACCATTATCACTGGCAAGTGATGAATATGTTTAGACCTATTAACTGTCTCTGTTTTGGAGGAACAGTCCTATTTGCAGGCCTGATTTAACCCTGCACATGATGTACCTGTTTTTTGCAGGTTCCCTATCATCAGACATGATTTATCTCTTTCAGACAGTTTATCTCCCTCATCTCCCATGATCTTTGAAGTTGTCTAGTACGCAGACAACCACACTACATGACCCACATACACTTCATTAAAGTATACAGATTTTACTCAAAAATGTACTTATATTTTTTCATCATTTTGTGACTATTTTAATATATTTCTGAGTACTATACAGCTTTCCGAATGGAAGCAGGAGGAGTAATGTTCTATTTAGTACACATTTTCTGCTAATTGGATATTAAGATTTTGATCTGGATGAACTTATCATTCAAGGGCCTTTGAACATATTTTCAGTGTTTGTAGGTTGAAAGGTATGGATATGATCCTTCTGAACAGACATCCCTAGATCTTCTTGTCTGCAGTCTCAAACTATGATGATAAGGGAAAAGGTCACGTACAAAACAGAGTTTAATGTTTGCCCCACTAGTACTTTTTTATGTTATTTTGATGTCTCATGAGATCTCACTTGCTTCACAAACATGGCAGTCATTTCATAGTTTTTTTAGGTAAGTACTACGCTAACTGCCCATGTGGGCCATTTTAAGTCTAGGCAAGTTCCTTTTCAAAGGTGAGAATCAAACCCTATACCTTATGACTGTGAGGTAAAAACCTTTACCATTACATCAATTTCAGATCTAGGTGCTTAGGCTTTCCCTCTCTCTTCCCCCCTTGGCTGACCTGGTGTGACTTAGTTTGAACTCTACATTTACCTACAAAATGGAGTCTACAGGACTGCAATTGGTCACCATAACAAAATCAGTTTCTCTCAGCATTTAAGCAGATTGAACTCTACATTTACCTACAAAATAGAGTCTACAGGACTGCAATTGGTCACCATAACAAAATCAGTTTCTCTCAGCATTTAAGCAGAGTAGGTTGCACACAAAAAGCATTTGTTAAGCTTTCCCTTACAGTGCTGTGTAATTAAGCAGGTCGCCATTTTGGTCAGCCATAGGGCTCTTTTTTTCTGCTTGAGTGTTTGCCTCCTTCCCCTGTAACTTAAGTAAACTGACTCTTACATTAAGAGCTATAATACTTTCCTTATAGCTTTACGACACCTTAGGAAACCTTGTAAACTGCAACAGCCCCGCTAGTAGGATTTCCCTCTCTCTTCCCCCTTTGGCTGACCTGGTGTGACTTAAGTGTAAGTTTCTTCATTGTATGGATCTTTTACTGTTTTTTGTGTAACTGAATGACCTCCTGCTAAATTCTGATTCTGCACCGACTGCTCTATTTTTTTTTTGCAGAGGCTCTATAAGTAGCTAGTGACTTTACTGAATTTCTGTGGTAATATTTGTGTTTAAACTGAACGTGTACCTAGAGAAAGTATATAATCAGAGCTCCTACTTGCTGCATGTGTTTTTAATGTTTAAATTGCACACGCACATTGAAAAAGTGCTTTTATGACCTGAATAACTTGGGCTAGCTATACCTGAAGTGCTTTTACTGGCAATTGTCCAGTTGTACAATTGTGAACAATTGATTTAGTTTTTCTGGTATATCTTTAAAATCTGGCAAGTGTTTATTTACTGCATTGCTCTCTTGCATAGGTTTCTTAGCTATAAATCTTAGTTCATTCTGAAGTGTGCTACTTTACCCCCCCACCCTCAAACCTTTCTGAATGTATTATTATAAAATAACTGCCTGATGTTGCCTTCATGCTTACCCTAGAATCTCTGCTTTTCTCTTTTCCTAGTTGAACTCTACATTTACCTACAAAATGGAGTCTACAGGACTGCAATTGGTCACCATAACAAAATCAGTTTCTCTCAGCATTTAAGCAGAGTAGGTTGCACACAAAAAGCATTTGTTAAGCTTTCACTTACAGTGCTGGGTAATTAAGCAGGTCAAAGGCCTGGAATAGCTGCAGACAAACGGACCAAGTATAACAAATGTACCTGACCAAATTTCCTTTCTTACACTTGTATCCAAGTAGAAAAAACTTTATATCCAAATACAGGTGACCCTGTATTACTTTGAAGTAACATTTGTATTTATTAAGCGATACCAACTTCAATGATTTATGGTTAATTAAAACACAAATAAAACGCTTTTCGTTTCCAAAAGTTTGAAAACTTTTTCAAATAGCTTGTACTCCGCCCCTTTGCCTCTTTTTATAGTGGTCGTGACATTACCTCTCCTTAAAGGTACAAGACCACTTAGGTACAATGTACTTTTACAATGTCAAAGTTGTTTGTTATTATACAACATGTCATCAAGTAAAATAAAACCTTTTCTATCCATCTTTAGATCGTCTGACATAACTTCATAATCAAGTAAAAACTTTGCATTTCAATCTCGAAGCTTAATATAATATGTGTGCTCCATAGTGCAAGTGCGCACTATGCTACTTGTATTTATACCAGTACATACATATTAGAGCGCTTACGTTAAAAGCAACCCTAACAATTTCAAATTTATATATTTAAAAGTCCTTGTGTATTCCTGTCCTAATATATAATTAAATCAGGACATTGTGACATTCATGGAACTTCTATGGAAATTATTATATATATTTATCACCCTAAAAAGTTGCTTAGAAAACTCTGCGCAAGCTTCATTTTCATGTTGTAAAGTCTGCAACCCTATGATAATAGAGGTGTGCAAGTCCATATTTATGTTCTTCGTGTCCATCTCATCATAAGTTGGATAGACACATCACATCTACGAATGCCAAAATTATAGAAAATCAGAAACTGTTTAAGATGATACATATAAAAACTCTCATGGTACAAATAAGTACAATAAGTATTAGCTATATTATGAATAATCAAACGTGGTCGCATAGAAAACTGTACACACGTATATGCACCTGTTTGTTGATAGGGGACTTTCTACTTCAGTTAAGAGCAAAAACTGGCCAACAAAACATGGTTTGTATATTCCTCGCCTTCTCTTAGTAGTAATTTCATTGGTCAGGTCGTAGATCAAATCCAATGACTATTCCCTATTCTGAAACATCATGCCTAAATTCTGACATTCAGTTAGAAAATCTTCGTCAAGAGTTGTCATTCTTGCTAATCTCACCAGCTGTCCTTTTACCACTGATCTTTTTTGGTAAAATGGGTGACAGCTGGTGATGTGTAACAGAGTATTGGAAAAAGTTTTCTTTCTGAAAATAGTGCTTACATACCTGTTGTGTGTATTGTCTTTCCCTAATTCTATATCTAGAAAAGAAATCTTATCCTCACTATAATTTGAAGTGAACTTCAAAAAGTGTGTAGTGTTGTTAAGGTACTGGATAAGGTCTTTAGATGTACTTTCGTCACCTTTTACTATGACAAAAATATCATCTAAAAATCTTGTATAGTAGTACAACAAGTTTTTAATGTGGATTTGGCTCATAATATATGCGTCTTCCCATTGGGCCATGACTAGATTCGCAAAGCTTGCCCCAAGGGGGGATCCCATTGCAACTCCTACTTTTTGCAAGTAAAGGACGTTGTCGAATGAGATAAAATTGTTGGAAAACACTATGTCCATTAACTCCTCCACTAGAGTCAGTTTGTTGCGTGTCATTCCTAGATTAGTTAATTTTCTAGAAACCCATTCTATCCCTTCTTGATGTGGGATACATGTGTACAAATCCTTAACATCAATTGTCATGAAGTAATTTTCTACGTATGCAAGCTGGTTGATATCTTTCAAAAAGGACAAAGAGTCTTTACAAATTTGACTTTCACCCTTTATATACTTTTTTAATATTGAGTCCACTACTTTAGCACAACTACAGGTAATACTGTTACGTGCGTCTACTAGTGATCTCATAGGTTGATTTTCTATATTTTTATGTACTTTAGGTACTCCAAATAACAGTGGAATTTTTGGTGCTAACATAGTCATGTAATTGCACATGTTTAGGTCAATATTTGCTTCTGTAAACAAGTCACTGATATAAATTTTAATTCCGGCATAGGCAATGTTCAATTCATTCCTTGAAACTCTAACGTATGTTTCACTGTTCAAAAGTTCTTTCATTCTCTGTTATAATCTTCCTTTTCCATAATAACTAACCCCCCCCCCCTCCCTTGTCAGGTTTCATAAATCTGAGGGGTAGTTTAAGTATGGAATTCAATGCATGTTTTTCTAATTCAGAAATGTTTCTTTGATCAGTGGTAAAAGGACAGCTGATGAGAGTAGCAAGAATGACAACTCTTGACGAAGATTTTCTAACTAAATGTCAGAATTTAGGCATGATGTTTCAGAACAGGGGATACCCATTGGATTTGATTTACGACCTGACCAATGAAATTACTACTAAGAGAAGGAGAGGAATATACAAACCAATCCTTGATACTAACAACAGGGAAGTTGAGAGAAATTTAGAAGTCTTGACAGATAACAATACACAAAAAGGATCCACTTATATTAGTTATAACTTTATTACCCGATATAGCATAAATGCAGAAGACCTAAGGCAAATCATATACAAGAATTGGGAAATATTGGAAATTGATCCAAATGTGAGGAAAAGGCTCACAGAACTTCCCAAATTGATTTTTAAAAAAGGTAGGAACATGAAAGTAATTATGGAACATCAAGCCAACATAGTAGTAAAAAATCCAGGTAAGTCAAAGTGCTTAATGTGTAATTTTTGTACATATATAGACATGGGAAGGGCATTTAGCATTCGTGATAGAAAATATGACACCAGAAGCAAATATAACTGCCAATCTAAATTGATAGTTTACTTGGCTACATGCCAACAGTGTCAAGCTTTCTATGTAGGAAAAAACATACGTACACTTAGAGAAAGAATGTACAAACACCTACATAGTACAAAAAATGGTAAACTTGACAATGCTGTGGCAAGACACATTACAGAGTATGTAGGACACCACTTTAAGTTTCAAGTTATCGACCAAATAAAAATGGATGAAAGAGGTGGACCAGCCAGCCTCTTGTTAGAAAGGTTGAACTAATGTGGCAATTTACTACTCATGCATGTACCTATCCAGGTATTAATTAAGTGTCCTTGATACTCTGTATTCTTAGATTAAAGAACTTAGATAGAAGTCACTAATTTTCATCACCGACATAGACTTTACTTCTGTAAATAAGCCTGAGTTTAGACTGGTACTATATCCCGTACATAATTTTGAGATTTTACGATACTTTAATACTTGTACGATGAAGTAAGGAAGGGACTACGTTTTGTTGGCCAGTTTTTGCTCTTAACTGAAGTAGAAAGTCCCCTATCAACAAACAGGTGCATATACGTGTGTACAGTTTTCTATGCGACCACATTTGACTATTCATAATATAGCTAATACTTATTGTACTTATTTGTACCATGATAGTTTTTATAGGTATCATCTTAAACAGTTTCTGATTTTCTATAATTTTGGAATTCGTAGATGTGATGTGTCTATCCAACTTATGATGAGATGGACACGAAGAACATAAATATGGACTTGCACATCTCTATTATCGTAGCGTTGCAGACTTTACAACATGAAAATGAAGCTCGCACAGAGTTTTCTCAGCAACTTGTTTAGGGTGATAAATATATATAATAATTTCCATAGAAGTTCCATGAATGTCACAATGTCCTGATTTAATTATATAATAGGACAGGAATACACAAGGACTTTTAAATATGTAAATTTGAAATTGTTAGGGTTGTTTTTAACGTAAGCGCTCTAATATGTATGTACTGGTATAAATACAAGTAGCGTAGTGCGCACTTGCACTATGGAGCACATATATTATATTAAGCTTCGAGATTGAAATGCAAAGTTTTTACTTGATTATGAAGTTATTTATGTCAGATGATCTAAAGATGGATAGAAAAGGTTTTATTTTACTTGATTTTATTTGATGACATGTTGTATAATAACGAACAACTTTGACATTGTAAAAGTTCATTGTACCCAAGTGGTCTTGTACCTTTAAGGAGAGGTAATGTCACGACCACTATAAAAAGAGGAAAAGGGGCAGAGTACAAGCTATTTGAAAAAGTTTTCAAACTTTTGGAAACGAAAAGCATTTTATTTGTGTTGTTTTAATTAACCAAAAATCATTGAAGTTGGTATCGCTTAATAAATACAATCTTTACTTCAAAGTAATACGGGGTCGCCTGTATTTCGATATAAAGTTTTTTCTACTTGGATACAAGCGTAAGAAAGGAAACTTGGTCAGGTACATTTGTTATACTTGGTCCGTTTGTCTGCAGCTATTCCAGGCTTTTGGTTTCAACAGTTATTGAGTTTGTCAGTAATTAAGCAGGTCACCATTTTGGTCAGCCATAGGGCTCTTTTTTCTACTTGAGTGTTTGCCTTCTTCCCCTGTAACTTAAGTAAACTGACTCTTACATTAAGAGCTATAATACTTACCTTATAGCTTTAGGACACCTTAGGAAACCTTGTAAATTGCAATAGCCCTGATTCTCCCACCTCCCTTCCAGTACCTTTACCTCACCACTCTATCATCTGGTGTTGCATCTCCAGGTAAAACAGTTCCTTAACTCACTTTCTGAATCACAAATAATGATATACTCCTCTTTACTACCCCTCTTGTTCGCACCATACCTCCTTACCTTGTATGAAAACCAGTTTCTCATGGGATTTCAGGTCCCAAAAGGCCATACTATCACCCCAGCTGTAAATCCTCCCACCTTCAACCATACTTACAGTACCAGGTCCTATCCAACATTTTGTTCAGTCTATCAACATCTCAACCCCAGGCACATTAGCTCTAGATCCAAACACTACCACAAACTAATAAACAAATTCCTGAAGTTCATCACCAAGTATAGACTTAACTTAATACTTGGTGGTGATATTCACCCCAACCCTGGCCCACCCACTTCAGATACACACACCCCCTCTACTTGCAATCTAAGCTACCAACCTACAATTAATAGGCCAACTAACTCTCTCCTAGCCTGTCATCTCAATATTAGAAGCATTAATAACAAGGTACATGAATTGCATGCACTTCTGGATGTCCACTCCCCTGAGATTCTCTGTTTATCTGAAACCTTGTTAAAACCTAACACTATAGACAATGAAGTGTTACCACCTGGGTACAACATACACAGGCTGGATCGTGCTTCCAGGAAGGGGGGGTTGGGTAACTGTACTCTATAAATCTGAGTTGAATGTCACCATAGATGTAATACAACCACCTCAGATTAATGACTCAGAGATTCTTGCCACCAAATTGCAACTTAATAAAAATAAATGCACTAATATCATCTGTATGTACATTCCCCCAGGTAAAAATATATCTACACTTGAAGATATCCTGCACTGGCTATCATGTCACTACCCCCAAGAAACCCTACTACTTGGAGACTTTAACATAGACTGGGGCACCTGTTCCTCAGAATCCTCAACCACCCATATTAACCTGCATGCATTTACACAAATCATATCCTCCCCACCAGGATAGGTAAACCCAACCAAAAAGAAAGCATAATTGACTGGGTACTCATAGTCACCCCCAACTGTACACCTCTGGTACCCTCCCTGATAGCCTAAGCGATCACCTTCTCACATATGTAATTAAGCACAAAGCCATTAATTCCCAACAACTCTTACTCAGAAAGGTTAGAAACAATAAAAACTTTGACCCTGCCAAATTCAAACAAGAACTAAACTCATGTAATTGGTCTATTCTAAAACACCTCCCCTTAGAGGAAGCAGTAACATACTTTAACAACAAATTCCTTGAGATCCTTGATTTGCATGCACCTGTTCGTTCAAAGAGAACAAAGACAAAAAGTGTGCCAAGGCTTCCTAAAGAGTCTAAACTCAAAATTACCCTTAGAAACAAAGCATGGGCTTTATGGTGTTCTTCTAAAGACACCCAAGATCACATTAAATACAGGCAATCCAGGAACGAAACTAAAAAATCCATTTTACAAGACAAAAAACAATACTACTGTAATTTACAGACAGTAAATCAAAATAACCCTCAGAAGTTTTGGGCAGGTTTAAATAATCTACTACATCCTGGACAAACTTCAACCCCAATCCCTGCTGCTACTATTGATAAAACCCCTGAAGATGTTTCTGACAGTTTTAAATGATTCTTTGCTGAGACAATTCAAGCCCTAGCTAGCCAACTACCTCCTAGCTCCCCTGGTCATAAAAGTACCACCCCAGAAACCTACTCGCATTCAGCTTACAACCAGTCGCCACTTCACTTATCCGTACCTTGATCAAAAAATTAAAACCCACTACACTTTCTGCTGATCAACTCCCTGCCGAGTACCTACAAAAATCAGCTGATGCTATTGCTTACCCCGTTTCAATACTAATCAATCGAACCATAGTAGAAGCTAAAATTCCCACCATCTGGAAAATATCCTATGTAATCCCACTTCACAAAGGAGGCAGCTCTACTGAATTCTCCAATTATAGGCCAATAGCTATACTCTCTCCACTTGCAAAGATTATGGAAAAATGTATTCATAGACAACTCATGCACCCCCTAATCCAGAATCACCTTATGGCAGACACTCAGCATGGCTTCCATCCTCATCACAGCACTACTTCAGCCATCCTAGCCTTTACCAACACCATAAACCATAATCGCAACAATAATTATATATCCTCAGCCCTCTTCTTGGATCTTTCCAAGGCATTCGATATGGTTGATCACCAACTTTTAATCCACACCCTGCAAACATTCTGTCTAGATACTAGAGCCCTTCAATGGTTTCAATCCTACCTGAATGGTCGACAGCAGGCTGTCCTCTGATAGAACAAACTCTCTAATCTTCTACCTAACACCCTTGGAGTACCACAAGGCTCTATACTAGGGCCCTTGCTGTTCTCCATCTTCATTAATGACCTTTATACTGTCATCCCAAAAGTCAGCTGTATCCAATATGCTGATGACTCTACTCTGATTTGCTTTGCCACATCTCAAGTAGAGTTATGGACAGCTACCCAGACCACCTTTAATACAATAGAAACTGGCTTTCTGAATGTCATCTGATCTTAAATCCCCCCAAAACTAAAATGCTGTTATTTTCACTAACACGTAGGTCTACCACTTTCACCTTTACCATAAATTCAGATGATGGCACAATAATCTACCCTGACCCCTCTACAAAACTATTAGGTGTCATCATAGATAATAATCTAAAGTTTGACCTACATGTTAACCAAACTATCAAAACCATCAATAAAAAACTAGGGTCACTTTACAGAATAAAAGCCTTCCTAACCCCTCCAGCAAAATTGCCATAGCTCGCTCTCACCTTCTTTCAACCCTTCTGTATGCATCCCCTCTACTCTCGAATTTAAATAAGACTGTCCTTAACAAACTCTCAATTTGCTGCAACCACACTGCCAGGTTTGCCACTGGGCTGCCTTTTAGGACACATCATTGCATCAATCTAAATCAGCTTGGGAGGCTTGAACTACCCAGCCTAATCCAGTATACCCAACTGATTATGGCCTATAAAATCCTCTATAATCCGGACAATACTCCTGCACTTAAAAATATTATCACCCCCTATAACAATCCCAGACCGCTTCGATCCTCTAACAAACTACTAATTCAGACTAGCAAAATTAATAACACAGCTGGTGACTATCTCTTTGCAAACTCTGTAAGTAGATCCTGGAACTCTCTTCCAGCTGATATTAC
Source organism: Protopterus annectens (assembly GCF_019279795.1). Taxonomy (NCBI): domain Eukaryota; kingdom Metazoa; phylum Chordata; order Ceratodontiformes; family Protopteridae; genus Protopterus; species Protopterus annectens. The sequence goes on along the minus strand of NC_056726.1, from coordinate 1,840,204,459 downwards.
CTTACGTTCTACCTTAGGTCAATTTAAAACTAGACTCAAACATTTGGCACTTAACTGGCTATGTCAATGTATCAAGCCTGGCTAACTCTCCCTAGAATGTGTAAAAATCTGTTAACCATCTTACTGTGTAATTTAATTTAATCCTGACTTATGCTCGGGGTTAACTCTAACCTGTGGAACTTCTTTAATTTGCTTATTTATGTAATCATTGTAAATAGTCTGTTTGTAATATGTAATGCTGGTATTATGTAATGCTGCATCTGCTTACCCTTGGAGCTTTTCTCCCCGGGCCTCCGCTGAAAATGGACATGCATCCAGTCGGACTATCCTGGTCAGCAAATGTAAAATAAAATAAAAAAATCAACCAACAACTCATACTTTTCATCCTCGTTAATGTAAATTACAAATTTGTGTCACTGTCATATTTACAGAGGTACATTATGAATTATGTCATTTTGTTCTGTTCTTATAATGTCCCAACAGAAAATTCCCAGCACGTGTTCTTTCTGGTGCCAGATTCCTCCTAAGGAAACAGTACTAGGGAGACTGCTTCATTGCTAATAATGGTTGTTAAAATGGAGAGGGACACTATGATATTCCACACTGTTGAAAACAAATCTCCCAACATGGATTTTAGTTCCCAGACAGATGGTGAAGGACATAATGCTACTTCTGTCATGTTTTCATGACCTGAGATTTCTTGGGTTCTGGTCATTCCCCTTCACCACTCTAGCAAGTATAGGGACAAAGAACTGGTTATTCTTGGCACAAGCTGTTTGGGTGCTAGATCATCAGTTGCCAATGAGGAGCAAGTGTAGTAGCAGCAATCATTTAAGCAGCCATGGCTGGTATCTTACGTTTGCATATCTTTATTTTAGTGCAAGTAAATGTTAGTAAGTGTAGCAAAGAGCTTAATAAAGATGTTTACTTCAGTTTTGTATGACCTTTATTTCATCAACTTCTGTTGAGGGGGTGTTAATCTGGGGGACTGCCAAGGGCACCGACTGATCTAGCTATGGCTCTGACTGTGTTGACAGATGATATTCCAGCACTTTTTAAGTGACTTCTATGACACAGATAACAGCAGCCCAGATAGTCCAAACAGTTGTTATGCTTCTAACACTTAAGTCTTTCACCTGAGCACTCAGAAACAGAGTGACTGGAGATTAGAAATGAGTCTATCAGAAAAATGAATTATCTCCTGGGGTTCTTTCAAACAAGACTAATCCAGGATTTTTTTTTTTGGCAGTGACTCAGTTTTGCAATTCTTTAACAAATTCCTCACATCAGCTATCAATTTCAACCTTGAATGGAGTAAAATAAATCCATAGTAAGCATAAATAACATGATTCAAAACAAAATCATGGATTACAATTGTACATTTTCATTTACTTATCATAGGATCATAGGAAGCTACTAGGGTAATGGGCCTATGGCCCTTACAAGCCTAGCCAAGTTTATCCCTTATTTCCACAATCAGCACCTATTGCCCCTTTCCAAGAGGGACACAGGTGGAATCCCTTGGGTGAATTTACGTTTACCCATCCAATCACCCATACTGCGTTTGAGGAGGGCCAGTGAGGTGTTCTGTTTGACATGAAGTGGGAGTCTATTCCAAAGGTGTGGTAACCTCTGAGAGACAAATCTGTCCATCCAGCTGGTTTTATTAATGTCATATACCAGGTTAAGGTATTTAGAGCAAGTAACCCGTGTACCATTTGACTCGTGGATATGCAGCATTTCCAAAAAAGCAGGGCCAGAGATTGCAGTATATGCAAAGCAGAGATTGCCTCTGAGTAGTCTTATGAAACAGAATAAAGTCACAATGATTTCAGATGATCCACATAGGACAGATGCTGAAGACCTTGAATTTTCCTTGTGAGGAACCTTTGTGGTCATGCCACTTACTGCAAGTGCTTGGAAATGTACAAACCAAATGGGGCACTGTACTCAATTATTGGCCTGATGAGGGAAGAGTACAGGGAGGTTATAACTTCTTTTTTTTCCTGGAGGCAATGCCCTTACTTATGAAATGAGCAATAGAGAATGCAGTTGTTACAACTGTGGAGACATGGTGATCAAAGGTAAGGTTACTGTCAACCTGTGTGCCCAGGTCTCTCACCACTGAGTGCATACTTAGGGTGCTGCTATTAATGGGGTAGTTAGCAGGAAAATTGTTCTGACTAAAAGGGATGATAATACATTTTTTGCATTGAATTTAAGGCCATGACTTTGGCACCAATCATTTATTGGTGTAAGACCCCCATGTAGGATGTTGACATAATTTGGAGATTCTATGCCCACTTATAGTTTGCAGTCATCAGCAAACTTTGTCAGCCACAGACCTTTACTTTTTGCTTGTACTTCAGAGAAATAGAGTCCAAAAAGTAGGGTTCCCAGGACTGATCCCTGTGGAACACCACTGGTTACAGATCTGCTGCTGGAGGTGGATTTCCCCTATTTTGAATATATGTGTTCTATCAGTGATCCCGTTAGCAATCCATCTAAAAATTTAAGGGTTGATTCCTAGCTGGGTGAGTTTGTCAATGATGTCTGAGTGAGGGATAGTGTCAAAAACCTTGGCTAAGTCTAGGTAGGCTGTATGTACAGACTTCCCCTCGTCCCGAGCCTTCGTGACTGTCTCGAAGAAGTCCACAAGGTTTAACAGGCATGATCTCCCTTTGAGAAATCCAAACTCAGTAGGGTCAAGTGTTTGGAGATTACCTAAATCTTTGTTGATAAGGTCTATGATGACTGGCTGCATGACCTTGCAGATAAGGCTAGTCAGACTAATAGGTCTATAGTTCCCAGGGTGAGTGGAAGCAGCACATTTGTGCAAGGAATAATGGTGGCCATTTTCCATTCAGCTGGGATGAGGTCAGTGCTTAGACTATGATTGAAAACAGTACCCAATGGTGTTGCTAATTCTTATTGCAGGACATGTAGGATACAACCTGGGATGTTATCACGTCCCATTGATGCTGTGTTTTTGGCTTTATAGAGAATGTTTACAACCTGCTCTTTAGAGATACAAGATAAGTAACAGGAGGTAGAGATGTCAGGGGGTACGCATGGCAGGGACAGGGGAGCGAAGTTTTCACATAACCTGTTGGCCAACAGGTTAGCTATGTCCACAGGCTCAGTATATGTGGCATCATTAACTACCAGTTCTGCACAAATATGGGCCTTTCCTTTTAGGTTAAGGATGCAACTAAAGAATGCTTTTTGGTTGTCCTTAGCTGAGGAAGCTAATCTGGATTTGTAGTTTGCTTTGGAGGACATCACAATAAGTCTTAGTTGCTTGTTTAAGCTAAGGAGGGAGTGTTTCCAGTTTAGGGCTCACTCCCTCTAACCCTTAGACAACAATTTCTTCCTCTTATTGTAAAGTCTGTTAATGGCAGTTGTCCACCAGGCAGGCTTGCTCTTTCTTAAGGAGCTTGTCTTGGTCCTATCAGGTACGGCCGAATCAATGCGGTTATACAGGTGTTTGTATAAAGCACTGGTGTACAACTTGTCATACTTGCCAGTTCCGAGGGGACAGTGCAGTGAAGCTATCTTTTACCATCCCATAAGAGGTTCTAATCTGTTTTGGAGAAGTTTTTTAGTGTTTAGTCACTGCTGCGGGGGGGGGGGGGGTCAGATGTGATAGTTACTTCAAATGAGAAAGATTTGTGTTCAGTTCATACTAGGGAAGACCTCACAATGGGGGTGCTACAGTATCATATTGGTAAGCACCAGATCCAGCCTGTTGGCACTTTTTGTGGCTGTGTCAAACAGCAGGTCCGTGGCACTGGAGTTAACGAAGTACAGGACTCTTTGGGGGCGTGAGTTTGAGCACAAGTAATTTAACCAGTCAATGGATGGGTAGTTAAAGTCACCCAAAACCATAGTGTTTGGATGTATCTTGATAGACTCAAGTAAATTCAAACAGGCAGAGGGGTGTCTTGATTCATGGAGGGGGGTCCTATAGCTGGCGATCACTTGAATAGGTGTCCTACCAACAGTTAATTGCACCTAATGTATCTCCAAGGAATCATACTGTTTAATCAATCTGGAGGTGTAGTTATCTTTAATCAATACTGATACACCGCCTCCTTTAGTTTTCATGCCTTCAGTTTGTGGTCTGAATGTGTGGAAGGAGGTGTAACCCGGTATGGCCAGGGTGCTCTCTACAGCCTTGAACCACATCTCTGTGACTGCACAAATGTCTGCATCTTCCCAGGTGAGTACTGCTTCCACTGAGTGTAGTTTCATGTTACAACTATTAGCATTTAGCAGAGTAACCTTGTGGGTGTTTTTAGATGGACATTTTACATTGGAAATTTTGTCTTTGAGACACTGCCTAAAAAGGCACTATGCGGGTAGCAAAAGCCTTAGCCAGTAACCAAAATCCAAGGGGTGGCCATCTCTGACAAAGCAATGAGGTACGTCGATCATATCATCCCAGGCTGACAGATACTAGATCCCCGTAGAATGACACTAGAAACTAAGCCAATTATTGAAGACAGTCATCTTCTGTTTGTATTGAGGCATCATCCTAGGTGAAGGTAAAATTCTGCTTAAGGCTAGGTATGTACCTGCCTGAGACACACAATCTGAGAGCTCAGTCATGTTTCTCTTCATATAGTCCAGAGAAGTACATCTTAAGTCGTTCACACCAACATGGACTATGACAGAGTCATAACAGCACCTGTTGTTGATAAACATGAGTGAATATGTGATATGGTGGATCCTGGCACCTGACAGAAAGTTGAGTGTGACCTTTTCCTTAACCAGCCTGGTGAGCGGGACATATGTGTGTCTCACGATGGAATCACCTATGACTAATATGTTTGTTTTTTTGTTCTGCCTTAAGAGCTCAACAGGTGAGACACTGGTGCATGAGCTGTCATGTTCTGCAGAGGAATTATTATGTGTAGTGTGCTTGTGTTTGGGAGGTCTTGGGTGTTTATGTATGTTTCTGGTGAGGGCTTCCACATATATAGGTATGTGTGATGTGGGTTTGGGTGGAATAGGAGGTGACGTGCATGCTGATAAGCAGATCACTGTCATATGCACTGACTGGTGTGTGAGGGAGCATTGATTCAAGGTTCTTAATATAGTTGCATCTTTCACATGTTGAGTTTGTGTGTACTACAAGTACAGGGTTGTCAGTAATCATGAAGCAGTTCCTACACTGCCTCAGGATGCCCATGTCAACCAAGCTGGCTGGAGAAAATGTGGGAAATTGTCCATCCATAGTGTTAGGTAAATTTATATGGTCAGGAAAATAGGTCATACATAGGAATGGCTAGTAGGTGAGAGGTGTGTTGGTACCTCTGAGGCTATGCTTAGTGTTCCACCTGAAAGAAGAGCAGGACTGTGAAAAACCTCTGGAAGACCAGTGCTAAGGGAGAATTTAACATGCAAAATGTTTGCGTATATAACCACCAACGGTACCCACCGCTATGCAGCAGTGCACAATAGTGAGCTACACTCAAACAAGCGCAATGTGGGGCTTACATAAAACAAGAAATATCACTTTTAACTCAAACTAGCCAATAAGGATGCTGTCTCTGAGCTCTAGGCCAATCATCATTGATTATATAGGACCCAGACAGCACTCTCCTCCAAACAAGGGTACAGAAGAGCCTTCACCAACAAAGATGGATTGAATTGATGTTCAGAATTTACAAAACAGACCCAGAAACAGCAAACGTGGAACTGGGCTATGCTGAAGCTTAACTAATACAGTACACAGTAAAATGTGGCAAAAAAACAGTTAAGGCAATTCAAACAGACTGTAAAATGCAAATACAAATTAAAAGTGCAAAATAAGAGCAAAAACAGGCACTTGCAGTTAGTTGGAGGCAACAGATGCCTCAGATCGTTCAGTATCTCAGTAAAGAGCTGGTTTTAGTGCTCAAGTGATACCAAACGGTCTAGATTCAGCAAGTATGAATCTGGCCAATGCTATAAAATACAGAAGTACTAGAAAATTCAAAGTGCATAAAATCATAGTCACAGCAGCAAAAAACAGTTCAAATAAAGGAGCGATTCAACAATTCCCAGCTTAGAAGGATGTAGACCACACTCTCCTGCGACAAGAGTCTAGACCACAACCCTCCTAATGTAAAATAACTGGTTTGGAGTTAAAGTGCTTAAACTAGAACTAAGACACGTTCAGAATAACAGACACAATAAGTCTTCAACCAGCAATTCCCAGCTTAGAAGGGTGTAGGCTTTCCTCTCCTGCCACAAGAGTTTACACCACAAATATTCCTAATGTAAAACAGCTAATTTTGAACCCAAATGCTTAAACCAGAACAAAGACACTTAGAAAACTAGGCACAATAAGACTTCACCCAGCAATTCCCAGCTTAGAAGGGCAGAGGCTACCCCAAAGCTCAAGTCCTTAAACCAAATCTAAGAGGCTTAGAATAACAATTACAATGAAATCAGGCTACTAACAAGCAGTAATAAATGCAACATAATAAATGCTATTGCACACTTTTAAGAACAAGCAGCAAAAGCAAAATAAAGTAATAAAGTAGGAAGAGACATACACACAGTAAAAACAGCTGAATAAAGTATATTTCTGTTAATTAGTAACACAGGAAACAGAAGATAATTCAAGGTTAAGAAACAAATGTGGTGGGCCTTCCCAAATGATCTCACTGTACTCAGTAGATTGAGCTGATGCGATAGGACTGCGAGGAGTGTTCAATATCAAATTTATAGTAGAGGCAGGCAACTCAAAAGCCACCAAGTTTTAAGAATACAACAACAGTTGGGCAGGTGGTGGGTGGGTGGGAAAAATAAAATAGAGACAGAAATCAGAAGAAAAGTAAGGATTCCTGCAATATCAAGAATCCTTGGAAATAAGCTCACTAACCCTGATAAATCTTCACAACACAAAAAAAACTTTGCAAAACTTAGAAATATTTTGGAAAACTCAGAACAGCTTTTGCAGAATACTGTTAAAACAACAACCTAATAGCAGTAAAGTAACAAGCATACAGAGTTTATTTAACAAGTGCAGGCTGAAAAACAGTGATAAATTCAACAAAATAAATAAATGCAGCACAGAATTATTAAATATCACTAAAACAGTTGGGACAAGTGCAAAAATATAATTAGATCAGTTTTATATTTCCAGATAGTTTTAGAAGCAATCCAAATCTTGTAGCCAAAGGCACAAAGAAGCTCTGAGCAGAATCTTACAATATGTAATTAGTTTATACCAGCAAGATGAAAGACTTTTCTAAAGTTAAATCCTTACAGTATGCTACGACTGGTCAGACCTTTTAATGTACAGTATCATGCTACTTTGTTTCAGGTTCTAATTATGTCACTTGTAATAAATTATCAAAAATATTCAGGTGTTTTCTAAATCTCTACCCTTTACTGAAGATTTCAACTGTTTTCCCAAACCCACTTTATTTATCATACTACTAATATTGAGCATTGTAAATTTCATGAAAAAATAAACATTTAAGGCTTGTCAAGAAAAAAGAAGTTATGTCTTACCATAATGTTCCATCTGTATTGTTGATCCTCGTTCAGTCATTACACCTGAGTTCTGACCTCAGAACCGAGCCTGCCATCTTCCAAGCTCATGACAGCCACAAACTCTCGAGCTAAACTCTTATCCACAATTCTCCTCTCCCTGTTACCTCAGATTGAGGGAAGTAGAGGCTACCTCTGGTCAAAGAACCTAATGGAACAGGATGATGAGATCGACTATAAGCCTCAGGAGGGGGAAGGAGGGAGGGAGGGTCATAATGACTGAACGAGGATCAACAGTACAGATGGAAAGTTATGGTAAAACATAACTTCTTTATCTGATATTGTTAATCCTCGCTCATTCCTTACACCTGGGACAGAGTCCCCAGCTACCATTATACCTGGGAGGCTCACACGGAAGGACATTCCTGAGCACCATTGAACCAAAGGACACTCTTCCTCTGAAGGCCAAAATCAATTTGTAATGGCTGATGAAGGTATGGGGGTCTAGCCCAAGTTGCAGCTGCACAAATGTCAGGTAAACAAGTTCTAGCATGAAAGGCAGCAAAAGCTGAGACTGACCTAGTGGAATAAGCCCTAACGGCTGTAGTCAGAGGGATATCATGAGTTTTGTAAATGAATGTTACACAGTCTTTTAACCATTTAGCCAATGTGACTTTAGAAACAGCACATCCAAGTCTAGGACCAGAATAGGCCAGGAATAGCTGATCTGATTTGTGAGAAGCCTTAGCTCTGTCCAGATAGAAACAAATTTGCCTGTGAATGTCAAGGGTATGTAGACAATACTCTCATCTGTTAGAATGATTGGGAAAGAAAACTGGCAATTCAATGGATTGGTTAATGGACATTTCAGAGATCACTTTTGGCAACAAGGAAGGATTAGTTCTCAATGACACTCTATTTTTATGAAAGATTAAGTAAGGCTGTTTGATGCATAGAGCTTGAAGTTCAGAGATACGTATGGCAGAAGTAATGGCGAACAAGAACAACGTTTTCCAAGAAAGAAACTTGAGGTCGCATGAAAAAGCTGGTTCAAAAGGAGCCATAGTCAACGCTTGCAGGACTAAAGACAGATCCCATGGCTGGCTAGGTTCTCTAAAAGGGGGTTTCAAATGATTTATGCTTTTTAGAAAAGTCTTGCATAACTTGTGTGACATAAGAGAAGATTCATGGACACCACTGTGAAAATTCGATATTGCAGCCAAATGAACTCGAATGGTAGAAGCAGATAGGCCAGATTGGAATAAACTGGAGAGGTAGTCCAGTACTACCGGCACTGGTGCCGAAAAATAGTCTAGGTAGTCCAGTACTACCGGCACTGGTGCTGAAAAATAGTCTATCTGTTTTTCCTTCAGCCAAATGGTAAACCTTTTCCACTTGCTGAGATAAGTAGTTCTGGTGAAAGACTTATGAGATGCAATAAGAATGTCACGTACTGGGGAAGAAAGATCAGTCCGCCTGGCAATCACTGAAAGTGGAGGAGCCAAGCTGTGAGCTTCAGGCTGTTCAGGTTGGGGTGAATCAGGTTCTGCAGATGGGAGATCAAATCCGGAATTGGATCGAGAATCCATGGTTGATCTAGCAGGTGAGGCCATAAGAAGGAGAACCAAATTTGCTGAGGCCAATATGGCGCAATAAGGATCATCTTGCTCTTCAACCGGCAGGCCTTCTTTAGGAACTGGGGAATGAGAGGGAGAGGGGGAAAGGCATAAAGCAGACCCGGGGGCCAATTGTGGACTAGAGCATCCCTGGGTGACTGTCCCCGAGGGGGAATCAGGGTGAAGTAATTGCTGCAGTGGTAGTTGGTTGGGGATGCAAAAAGGTCAAAGCAAGGGAAACCTCAGCGGTTGAAAATCTCCCCCACTATAAGAGGATTCAGAGACCACTTGTGTGGTTGCAGAATGCACCTGCTCAATCTGTCTGCTATCATGTAGGAACTCTCAGGAATGTGCGTTGCTAAAAGAAAGTGGTTGGTAGCCATCACCCTTTGCCATATCCTCATGGCCTCCCAACAAAGTGGGTAGGATTTGGTTCCATCTTGTTTGTTGATGTACCAGACTACAGCCATGTTGTCCGATTGTATTGCAACAGTCCCTGATGGAAGGAGGGGATGAAATGGTTGCAACGCTAGAAGCACCAACCTCAGTTCTAGGACATTTATATGCAGATGAGCCTCTAGGTCCGACCACATGCCTTGGATGGTCTTTCCCTAAAAAAGCCCCCACCCCATCAGGGAGGCATCTGTGGTCACTGTGGCTTTGGGTTGTTGGGATGTAAAGAGGTGGGACCATTGTGATGGGTTCTGCGACATCCACCAAATCAAGTCATGTTTGCATCTCTGAGTCACCTGAATCTGGGATGAGAGAGGAAACTGAAAAGTGTACCACTGGGTGAGTAGTAACCATTATAAAAGCCTCATGTGAAACCTCGCAAGGGGGGCAATGGTGATGGAAGCTGCCATGGAACCCAACAGCTGGACAATAGAATGTGCTGTTGATCTTTCCCTTGAGAGGATGGGTATGAGTTGTTGCTTTATCCTTAAGATTCTGTGCTCTGGAATCAATGCAGTGCAGTTCTTTGTGTCTAACAGGACCCCAATGAATTCTATGGATTGGGATGGGGATAGGTTGGATTTTTTGCCAGTTTATAGTTATACCTAACCTTTCTGCAGTATGAAGAGAGTATGCCAAGGCTTTTTCCAATAGATGTCTGGTGGGGGCAGTGATGAGCTAGTAGTCTAGGTATGGAAACACCTGGAGTCCTTGCAGTTGCAGGTGAGCTGTGACAACTGCCATGCACTTGGTGAACACTCTGGGGGCTGTAGAGAGTCCAAAGGGCAGTACTTGGATCTGGTAATGACTAGCTCCTGCACGGAAGCAAAGGAATCTTCTCGATGGTCTGTCCACCTTTATGTGGTAGTACGCATCTTGAAGATCTATAGAGCACATCCAATCACCTGCCTCCAAGAGTGGGAGGATAGATTATATTGTGACCATTTGGAATTTCTGTACTTCTATGAATTTATTTAGCACACTGAGATCCAAAACTGGTCTCCAGTCCCCGGTCTTTTTTTGGCACTAAAAATAATCTTGAGTAGAATCCGGATCCTATCTGGTCTGGTGGGACTATTTGGATGACTCTTTTTCTTATCAGCTTTGAAATCTCTACTGCTGCTTCTACCCCTTGACTACGTGGAACGTCGGGTAAGCTCCTTAGTGGGGCGGGACAAAGATCGAAGGGAATATGATAACCTCTGGTTATTATCTCTCGTACTCAATAATTTGTGGTAATGGTTAGCCAGGCAGAAGGGTACAAAGAGAAATGACCCCCAACCACTTCCAGAGGAAAGCAGTTGGGCCACTCTTCAGAAGCACTGGTAGGACTGGCCAGTGAAAGACTCTCTGGAACCCTGGTTACGTGGACCTCCTCTGCCCCGAAAGGGGCGTCTTCCATATGAGTTTCCCCCTCTGCCTCTAGGGGAAAACTCAGCTCGTGTTTCACGGAAAGAACCCTCAGACATCTTGTGCCACATCTTCCCATTCTTCTGGTTTCTGGAAAAAGCCAGATGAGGGGAAGAATAGTGGACACCCACTGCAGAAAGGGTCTTACCATCCTGTTCACACCTAGCCAGTGTGTCTTTAACCTTGGGTCCAAACAATGAAGAGGCTTCAATGGGAGCATTCAGAAAGGAAGCCTTGAAAGGTTCTGCAAAATCACACAAGTGCATCCAGGTATGCCGTCTCATGACTATGCCTGCACCCGCTGCTCTAGCTGCTCCTTCTGATGCATGAGAAATCAGACGCATGGAGGAGTTAGAAATCGATTCAAGGGTGGCTAACTGTGAGGCCACTTTGTCCCGGTCCTCATCAGACACAGCTCCGACCAAGGTTTCAGAGAGCTCAGAACTTAAGTCTCTTTAAAGCCTGGTTAAATATGCCATATAGTACAGGGACCTGACTGCAAAGGTTGCTGATGCAAAGGTACGCTTCGCTAATCTGTCCAGTGCCCAGGACTCTTTGTTGGATGGGTGGACAGTCTGGCTTTCTTCCGCCAGATCCTTCATTGTTGCGGCTGCCACCACCAAGGCATCTACAGGAAGACCTTTGTACCAGTGAGGCTCACTATCTGGAGGGGACAGGATTTTATCTGGCCTGTGGGGAATGGCATCAATGGCATTAGGAGACTTCCATGCATGCTGCATGAGCCGGACAAGGTCGTCGGCAAGTCGAGTAACCCAAGAGGTAAGGGGCCAGGCACGAAAGGCCTTCAAGAACACAGACTCTTCAGAGGTCGGGTTAGAGGGCTGCCAATCACTTCTCTGCTTAAGTATTTCGAGGATATCTCCAAAGGATACCTCATAGGGTGACCGAGGGGACGCTTCCCCATCATCAAAGTCTGTGTCTTCCATGAGAGACTCTTCCTGGGAGTCCACGTGCTTCCTCTTACATAAACTCTTGCGATGAACTTCCTCAGGGGGAGAATCTGGAGAAGACAGCATAAAATGGGCCTCCAATGGAAGTGTGTCCTGAGGCCCTTGTAGCCAGTGTCCACCAGAGGTGTCTTGTGCAAATTGTGGTCCAGTGGAGGATGGGGTCACTGATAGCACAGGATCGCCAACAGATGCAAGAGCCTTCTCCATGAGTTGGAAGGCTGGTCCACCCAAGGAGATCACACCCTGCTCAAGCAAATCAGCCCGCTGACTCGGAGTCCCTGGATGGCTGTGAAAAACAGGGGTACATTCGTCACAGCTAGCATCCAGAGCAGTGACTGGAGTGACAAGTCTCTCCTGCCACAAAGGCAACTGTGAGTCCTTAGTGAGGTCCATGAAAGAAGCCGAAGTAAGGGAGGTCTGTGCTACAGCAGGAGGCTTCAAAGGCAATGAAGGAGGAGAATAAGTAGGAGTCCTTGGAGAAGGGTGATCACCTCCAAAGGAACAGTAGTTCCTGGAGGGTTGGATACCTCTGGCCAAAAGCAATTGATCCACAAGGTGCACCACATCATGTTCCGAGAGGCTTCTAGTGGATCTCATAGACATAGCTGAAGGGGAGTCAGGTCTATGCAAGGATGCAGAAAACTCGGTGCCCACAAAGGAGTCTTTGGACAGTGCTAAAATAGGCGTCTGCACCAAAAACAATGGAGCAGTTAAGGCTTGTACTACTGGTGTCTGTACCGAGGAGATCTTCGGTGCCGAAGGTAAGGTCTGCACCGATGAGGTCGGTGCCAAAGTGGTAGTTGGCACTATGGTAGGTGCCAAAAGAGTCTGTGCAGAAAACAAAGTGGTACCAAGAGAATAGTTGGTGCCATGAAAATAGTCGGAGTTGAAGCAGGAGCGGGCATTGGAACAGTTGACGCCGGAAAGATCTGCATCGAGGAAAACATCGGTGCCAGTAAGGTAGTCTAAACCGAGGGGCCCCTCAGTTCAGATGAGGTATAGGGCACAAAACTCTGTGCCGAAGTAACGGGTGGTGCTGAAGGCTTCAGTGCCAAAGATCTAGGCACCGAAAGCCTCGGGCCGAGGAAGTCAAATCTGAACTAGAAAGTTTGGCCTTCTTAGGTCTCGGTTCTTGGTTGTCCCCAGCAGGAGACGACATGAGAGACTTGGCCTTCTTGTGTTCATCTCTTTTCTTACGGGAAATAGGAGGGGTTAAAGCCTCTGATCCAGAAATATCCTCTGAAAAGGAAGATTTAAGTAGTCCCTTTAAAATCAGTTTATTTTTCTTTCCACCAAAGTCCTGTTAGAAAAATTAGCACAAATCCCGCAAGGCTGGTCAGCAGTCAAGTGAGGCACACCCAAACAGTAAACATAATGCATGTGCATCTGAAATAGGCAATTTATGCCCACAATCCACACATCTTTTAAATCCCGGACCACCTTTTTTCTCTGCCATGACAGGAGGAAGAAAGAAAAGGAAGGAAGAAGGTACCAACAATGGTACGAGAATTACCCAAAGGTAAAGCAGGAAAGATTTTACCAACGATGGTAAAGGAGTTACCTCACGGTAAGAAGAAAGAAGGGCTAGAAAAAAAAAGAGTTGCTAGATGCGATAGGGTAAGAGATAACTATTTAACAAAATTAGAACAGAGAATAACTGCAATACGATAATGTATTATCAAAAAAGTTTACTTAGTTCAAGAGAAGTGGCTTGACACGACTGAATGGCGACGCGGCAAATTAAATCTGAGGTAACAGGGAGAGGAAATCTGAGGTAACAGGGAGAAGGGAATTGTGGGTAAGAGTTTAGCTCGAGAATTTGTAGCTGTCATGAGCTTGGAAAATGAGCGTGAAAACTTTCACATGATATGCAGGCTGCATAATACACTACATAATCTGACTCACACATGAGCCATCTGGTGGCTGATACATTTTCATAGTACTGGGACAACAGATATTTAGACCATCCAAAATGTTCCTACATGCCTTATATATCATCTGGTACATACAATGTTTGATTCTCACCTTTGAAAGGGAACTTGGAAAGGCGTAAAATTGCCCACAAGAGTAGCTAGCCTAGTACTTAACTATGAATCTATGAAATCACTGCAATGTTTGCAAATCAAAGTGAGATCTCTTGAAACAGCAAATTAAAAAAATACATATAGGTACAGTGCACTCTCTTTTGCAGATTACTTTTTCCCTTTTCATCATAGTTTGAGATTGCAGACAAAAAAATCTGGGGATGTCTGTTCAGAAGGATCATATCCATACTTCTCAACATGCAGATATTGAAAATAAGTGCAAAGAACCTTGACAATTAAGTATTTCTTGCCCAAAATCTTGACATCATCTAATTAGCATACAATCTGAATACCATATGGCAGATAATTCTTCTCCCTTCAGTAGGAATGTGGGATAGTCCGCAGAGACGCATTAAAAAAGTCACACCATGATGGAAAAAATATAAGCACATTATCAAACATAAAGTTCAAAATATGCATACTTTAAGGGATTGTATTGCAAATTCTAGCATCCAATTTCAGTTATTTTTGCTTCTGAAAAAGAGTGATTTAAGCTGTGTGTCCTCTCTCTTTAAATTATTGGTACCACTAGTATGTTAGTTATGTAATGTGTTTTTCTGTGTGCTAGATATCTTCAAAAATCATGTGAGATGAGGGGGATTCAGAAAATTGTCTGAACAGGTAAATCAAGCCTGAAAATAGGGACTTGCCTCTAAAAATAGGTACATCATGTACAGGATTAATTCAGGCATGTAAATAGGAACAGTCTTCCAACACGAAGACATTTGATAGGTCTGAGTAGCCAGTGACGACTTTGGTCGAAGTGTTTGAAAATGCCTCTTTGGCATACTTGCAATATATGACATATACATATAAACATGTATACATGTATGTATGTATGTAGATATATATATATATATATATATATATATATATATATATAGATATATATAGATATATATATATTAGGATGAAATATTTGCTAGATAAGCATGATTTGATTCAGACATTTAATGTATCATTATTTTTATTAGTAGTAGTACTAGAAGGAATAGTAGAAATATTTATTATAACAATTATGTGCTGAAATATAGTGTCATTTTAGAGGACTAACCTAAAAGCACTGATGCTTTGTTTCCCGGAGTACATAATGCATACAGCGCCCTAGATTTGGTCCATCACACAAGCTCGATGTTTCTGTATCAGAGTTATTAGCAGTATATTTGAAATTACTGTAGTTAGGAGACACTGTCAGAATTACATACTCAAGGCATCATACCAGTGCCTAGGCAATTTTTAAAAATGTATTTATTGCAGTTTCTCTTTATGTTAAGAAATGCATCTTTTCACTCTATTTCATTTCAATAATTAGCTGTAATTTTTGATGGCTTTATTAAAAGAGATTATTTACAGTGATACCTTGTTAAGAGATGTTTAGTATTCATCACAGGGCACTGAGGCAAGTCAAATGTTGCTATTCTGCGGGATTCTCAACACTCACTGCCTCCCTTCATAAATCCCTTTGATATTGTTGGCTCTTTTACACACAATCTTGAATTTTGCTTCAATATAAGTGAATACTTCTTGGTTACCACTCAAAAAACACTCAATATTTTTTAGCGGTTAGCAATAATATATTTAATAGCTTTTCTGTCAACCTTATAGGTTAAAACCATACTCACCTCTCAATCTGTACTATTTTCATAGTTGTTAACCAAATTAAAATCCGTCATCAATAAGTTAATGCAATGGTGTTTCAGGTAAATCAAGTTAAACTAATACGCTGTTTTCCTACAAAGATGGCAACAATAATACTGGGCATAAATTGCACCACAAAGGTGACAGATTTGGTGTTAGTTCTAACATTGTGTCTTCAGTCACGGAGGGACAAGATTAAGATTTTGCTTTTGATAAGAGTGACTTTGCACTGTCTGAAGTATTTAGTAAAATTAGATCACAACAGAATAAATGATCTAGAGAAGGCAAGTTTTACAGAGAGGAAAGAAGAGTGTTGTATTGTTTTTAATAGTGAATATATGCTTAAAGAGTTGGAAGTTTTACTCAAATGCAAGATGTTACAATGGGTGCATGCATATTTTAAAGTTAGCGCTGAGTGTCAGTGAGTACCGAGGGATCTCAAACTCAGAAAAGAGCCCACAGGCGCTGGTTTGTAAGATGGTTTCAAAAAAGTATGGAACCAGCTACTTGAAAAGGCAGGCTTATTATTAGTTCAACTGCTGAAACAAAGGACTGAGAATGAAATGCTCACTCTTAAACAGTGACTCACGACATTGCATGACATTTTGTTGCTTGTTGCTTCCATTCAAGAAGTGAAGGAAAAGATGGGAGTTATCAATTCTCATTTAAGCAGTGGCGGCTGGTGGCTTCAAATCAAAGGAGGGCTGCAGGAGACAGTTGAATGGGTGTGGCCAACGGGAAGGGGTGTGACCAACTAGAAACGCACGGAGCTATGCTCAAAACCACAAAAACAGAGACTTTAATTAAATACGCTGCCCTGGGTGCCAAACCCACATTCAAAGAATACATCTGGCCAGTGGCAGATAAAGATTAACTTTGGGCTGTTTTCAAATCATAGGCCCCTTGCACACGAAACATACATGTGTTCTTTGATACACCTTCCAGATTGTATTAAATTATATTCCTTGTATAATACAGTACATTTGTTAGAGGGCATTTTAAATTTATTGTTTTGAACATTTTTCCAGTAAACAATGAAACAAAATGCATGCACCAATAATGACAAAACTGCCCGGTTCAGAACATTTCCATCATAAACGTCTACTCAAACTTCTACAATCCACCAGTATCCGTAAATATGCACAATCTCTGCAGAAGTAAAAGTCATCTAAATAATTTCACATTAAAGAGATCTGTAACTAATGAAGAGGTTGCTGCTAGCAAACAACTTTATATTTCATTGTTTCATCTACAAATAAAGGGCCTGTTGCCCTTGAGGAATAGATTGCCCACGTTACATTAAAAAAAAAAATGATAAGCTAGTAATATTGCAATAGGGAATGGATGGCAAACTGATAACAGGTTCATAGTTACTAGGTATCCCTGCCAAAGAGGACATTCTCAGGACTGCAGTAGCCACCCCCTTTAAAAGTACAACACAGTACAGTATTAGCAATGCATCTACATACTGTGGGACTAGAACCCAAAGCCTTCTCCATCGAAAGCAAGTACACTACCTGTTGTGCTATTAACAATGCAAACAGACTCAGCATAAGCAGCACTAAACTTCTGTTCCCCAGAAGCTCTTAGCTCCTTGTAAAATCCACTCAACTGTATCCCTCACTTTTTCAGCACATGAGCACAAGAAATCTGGAAAAAGCCAAAATTTATTGGGGGGGGGGGGCAAAAGACCAAAAACCAGGGAGACATTTTAAACACTGCTTGTATAATCTTGGAAAGTTGCTAGAATAAAATGTTGTGCTACTGCCATGCATTTCACTGCCATGTCTTGAACCCAGGACCCTGTGCACTACAGTCAGAGCAACATACCACTATGCCAAATCAGATGTTTCTTGAAAGACAGGAAGACTGAAACTGAAATGGCTATCATTTAGTGAATTCAATTCTCACCATAGCTCTCAACCTCTTAGCACAAAACACATGGACAAAGCCAATAATGGGGGAATACATCCCCAAAATAGGGACAAATTTCAAATATTGATCTTATAAACTTAAAATAAATTGCTAGAATAAAATGTTTTGTGTTGCCATGTACTTTCTGAAGAATATGAAGTCTGAAATTCAAATGTCTGTCATTATTTAGTGAATTCAAAATCCAGAAAACCACATATTTTATGAAAAACAGAACAAAAATATGAGGCAAAAATCTGATCACTGTTCACAAGTGGTTGTGGGCAGGAAATTCAGGCTCTTGCTACCTGCTACTAAAGTTCAGGGTTTTGAGCCTGAGTTACTCTCTAGACACACACAGACACACACACACACACACACACACACACACACACACACACACACACACACACACACACACACACACACACACACACTCACCAGCCAAAGCCAGTACCTGCATAAAAACAAAGTCCCCATTCAAACAGCAGCTCCTGTTTCTGATCGTCCCGGGGAATGCAAAAGCCAGAAAGAATCTATTGCAGCAGCTCCTGTTTCTGCATGCATATGCTGAATCCAGACTCCAATTCCATTCTGACTGAGGATGCACAGACCGCAGTCCTTGCAATCTGATCCCATTCCAGTCTATGCAGTTGTAACCACATAGACTTCTAGGGCATCTGTAGACTGCTGCCTTCTTTCCTAATCAGGACTGGTTAAACAGCAGTCCGGATTTGAGTTCTGAACATGCATACGTCGAGTTCCAGGACTCGTTATTTTTTTAAATTTTGTTTTTTCTTGTTTTTGTACAGCTGGGGGGCTGCAGTCCTGCAGTCCAATAGCATGAGCCGCCATTGCATTTAAGAAGGGAAGATATCTTCCAGTGTAATAAAAGGAATAAAACATTTGTTTGTGACAGTAATGATTATTAGACTAGGAACAATAATCAGCTACAAGCAGTAGTTTTTCCAACTGACAAAAGTTTAAATCTACCAATAATCCTTGTACTGCTGTGGAGAGTAATCCCATGTCATTTCTAGGACTGTGTACAGCAGAGACACCACAGCTCAGCAGGAAAAGGAGTATGGAGCCCAGCAAGAATGCAATTTAAAGAAGAATGTGTAATTCAGAAGTTTCAAGTGAAAGTGGAAATCAGGATTTTTACTGAGATTCAGCTTCACAACTCTCACCAATGGAAATGAGTATGAAAGTCACTTGGGTTGAGGTAGCTTAGCAAGGGTCACTGAATATTTAAGGCAAGATCCAGCAGGGAAAGAAGAAGCTCTAAGGGACTTCACTGAACTGCAGACAGAAGTGGTGCCTTTGGACTTCCAAAGTATTCAGTTTGTCTGAAAGGGCATTAAGTGACATTTAATTACAAGTTATAACAAGATGTTTTCTTTTATTCTTGGCTAGGAATCTGACAAAGTAAGACAAAACAATAAACCATGTGGTAAGGCATGTAGGAACATTTTGAATGGTCCAAGTATTTTTTGACCGAATAGTTTACAGCAGGACTTGTTAAAACTATCAACAGTCTCAAAGATTACACCAAAAGTTTAAATTTAAAATGTTTATTTTAAGAATATGGTCAGTGTTCATTAGAAGTTCAACTGAAGCAGATAAGTTTATTTAATTTGTCCTTGCACCCCACATTAGTGATTTGGAAAGGAATTGTGAAAATGAGAGTAGAAAATTACTTAATAGGAAGACAGCTGGTAGGTTTACAGTTTAACCAAGGGAGAAAGGGAGGTTTTATATGATTAGTCTAAAGACCACAGTGTGCACCTAATAAAAGTGTTGGGGGGGGACAACCACAGTGGTAATGAATTAGGAAAGAAATATATACAAAATTGACAAGTTATTGAAAGGTGTCAAGTTTTACAAAAAAAAATCCTAGAAATTAAGTATTTAAACAATACAGATATTTAAATAGTTAATTGTGCAAAATTTTTATCATCGGATTGTTGAGTGAAATTATGTATGTGTTTTTAAGTTTGAGTATCCCATCATAGCAGTGTTTTTTGACATTCCTAAAATACTTTCATTTGAGTTTGAGCCATCAATGAAATCCATAATGTCAGTGAATAGGTCAGAATTGGAACATTTATCTAGGTTTGTGGCAAAAACTTTAAAATAAGTAGTTGTTCATAGGTTCATAGGTGTGTACTAGGCTAATGGCCCTGGGGCCTTTACAAGCCTAGCCCATAGGATTACCCTGGCATCATGCCACCTGACCTTAGTTCCCAGTGCCTTTGTCAAGTAAAGCCACTGGAGTGATCCCTGGAGTGAATTTCCTATTTCCCATCCACTCATCAAGATTTCTCTTGAAGAGGGCCAGTGAGATGCTCTGCTTGCCATGCATGGGAAGTCTATTCCATAGCATGGGCAGTCTCTGGGTTATGAACCTGTCTCTTCAGCATGTTCTGTTGATTGTGGTAATGAGGTTGAGGTCTCTGGAGCATGTGGTGCGGAGGGATTGGGATTTCTTTAGATGTAGCATTTCTACAGAGCTAGGTCAGACATGGCTTTGTAAGTCAAACAGAGATCGCCTCTAAGTAGGTAATATGAGACAGAGAATAGTTGGAGTTTTTTTAGTCTGTCCACATAGGACAAATGTTTAAAGCCTAGGATCCTCTTTGTAGGGTACTTTTGCGGCCTCTCCAGTTGTTGCAGGTGTTTAGTGAGGTACATGCCACATGGGGCATTGTACTCAATGATTGGCCTAATGAGGAAAGTGTAGAGGGAGACAATGACTTCTTTCTTCCTGGATGCAAAGCCCTTAACAATAAGAAGTGCCACATAGAAGGACATTCTGACCACAGTGGCAATGTGGTGATCAAAAGAGAGGTTGCTGTCAACCTGTGGTCCCAGTTCTCCTATAATGCCTTCTGTGTTCAGTGGACTACCATTGATGTGATAATTCATGGCAACCGGGTCTTTCCCAAAGGGAATGGTAACACATTTTTGGAAATGAGCTTAAGGCCATGGTTCTGACACCATTTTCTGGTCTCAGTGAGGCCTTTCTGTAGCATGTCAAGATCACTGGGGGAGTTAATAATATCTCCCAACTTGCAATCATCTGTGAACTTTGTCAGCCGGAGTCCCTTCTTGTTGGCCTGGACTTCAGAGAAGTAGATACCAAACAGGAGAGGACGCAGGACTGAACGATGTGGGACTCCACTCATGACTGGTCGGCAGTCTGACTTGGAGTCAGCTACTTTCACACTGTGGGTTCAACTTGTGAGCCAGTTTGCAACCCACCTAGTGATAAAGGGATTGATGCCCAGCTTACTGAGTTTTTCTATGATTCCTGAGTGAGGAATGGTATCAAAGGCATTGGCTAGATCAAGGTAGGCTGTATGAATCACCTTGCCTTCATCCACAACTCTGGTGACTGACTCAAAAAAGCTGACCAAGTTGAGTAGGCATGTTCTACCCTTCACAAACCCAAACTGTGTGGGATCCAGAGTTTGGAGATTCCCTATATCCTTGTTTATTAGGTCCATGATAATGCATTCTATAGCTTTGCAAATTAGACTCGTCAGGCTAATGGGGCGATAGCTCCCAGGGTCTGTAGTCTCTCCTCCTTTGTGGAGAGGGATGACTGCAGCAGTGCTCCATTTGGTAAGGACAAAGCCTGGGGCGAGGCTGTGAATGAACAGAGCACACAGGTTAGGTGCCAGTCTACTCTGTAGTTGATGTAGAACACAGCCAGGAATATTATCAGGTACCATAGAAGCTATATTCTTGGCCTTGGACAGTGCTGTTTTAACCTGTGCAGCATTAATACTGGGTGCCTGGCAATCTGCTGGTATTGTGACTGGTCCCTTGGGGGGGATAAAGTTGGCACTGAATCTGTCAGCCAGTATATTGGCAATATCTGTTGGCTCAGTATAAAAGGTACCTTTGTGCAGTAGCTCAGAGCAAATCTGGGTATTGCTGTAGAGATTCTTTACATAGTGGTTGTCTTTACTATCTGCTGCAATTCTGTTTTCATAGCTAGCTTTAGAGGATTTGATGAGGGATCTCAACTTTTTGTTGAGGCTGATAAGGGAGTTTTTCCAGTCTTGGGATTTTACCTTATTCCGCATCAGTTTCCTCCTTCTGCTGTAGAGTTTGTTTATAGCAGTGGACCATCAGATTGACTTCCTTTTTTGGAGGACAGCGTCTTGGTTCTGTTGGGTATGGTGAGTTCCATGCATTTGTGTATGTGTCCATACAGTGCATTGGTGTATGATTTGGCGGTCATGCAACTTACCTCCATTTGCATGGGTGCAGTGAAGTTAGCCAGCTCTATTTTTAGGAGCCCAAAGTTAGCTTTGGAGAAGTTTTTCATGGTGGTTACCTTTGCGGGAGGGGGGTGGGAAAGATGTGGATTTCCAAGGTGATTAGTTTATGGTTGTTGACTATTGGTGTAGAGCAACGGTCGCCCATGATAGTAATGACCAGGTCAAGGATGTTGCTACCTCTAGTGGGGGTATGAAAGTACAGTTGTGTACATTTAACATAAATGTAGATGTCTGAGTGTATTCACTGTTGCAGTCCTTACAAAATGGGTTATCCGGCTCGCGGTAGCCCACAGTTGGCTGGAATACCAAAGTCCTTGGTATATGACATCAGCTGCCTTTAGTTTAGGCCTGACATTAGAACATCAGGTACAAAAGAAGGCAGCCAATGCATTTCCTCAGTTTTTCTTGCCTTAACTGTCAGGAGCCCTCAAAAAAGGTTAGATCAGGAAAAGAAAATCCAGTCTGTGCCCTAGGAAAAAAGGGGGATGGAAGGGGGGGGACCAGGACTGCAACAGTGAATACACTCGAACATCTACATTTATGGTAAGTGTACACAACTGTACTATGTTCATCGTGTTTCACTGTTGCAGTCCTTACAAAATGGGTTGATTCCCAAAGTCCAGGAAAAAAACAAAAGGGAAGAGGAACACCCACTGTTTAAGGGTTGGTAAGGATGCCCTGCAACACTGCAGTGGCAAAACCAGCCCTGGACTTAAAAAACAAGGGTAAATTGTAATGTTTAGTGAAAGTATGAACATAAGTCCATGTAGCTGCTTCCAGTATGTCCCTAATAGGTACACCTCTTAAGAAAGCTGCTGAGATAGAGGCTGCCCTAGTAGAATGGGTCCTAATATTCTGAGGAGGAACCTTGCCATGCTGTAAGTAACAAAAGTGATTACAATGAGTAATCCACTTAGAAATTGTCTGTTTAGAAATAGCTTTGCCCTGAGCTCCAGGAGTAAAACTGACCAACAACTGATCCGACTTTCAAAAAGATTTGGTCCTGTTCAGGTAAAATCTAAGCTGTCTATGCACATCCAAGGAATGCAGTAACCTTTCCCCTTTATTCTGAGGATTAGGAAAGAATGTAGGCAGGTGGATAGACTGGTTAAGAGACAGGCTAGAAACCACCTTAGGCATAAAGGAGGGATTAGTTCAAAGAGAAACCTGATCCACGTGGGAGATGATAAAAGGATCTATTGCCATTAAGGCCTGCAGCTCAGAAACTCTTCTAGCTGATGTAATAGCCAAAAGAAAGTCTGTTTTCCAGGAGAGAAACTTCAGGTCTCCTGAGGCAGCTGGTTCAAAAGGAGGCAGAGTAAGTTTCTCAAGTACAAAACTGAGATCCCAAGCAGGGATAGATGCCCTTCTGGGAGGCTTTAAATTGCTAGCTCCCCTAATGAACTGTTTCATCAAGGGATGATAGAAAATGGGATGCTCAAAGGAACAATGATCTGAAATAGCTGAAGCATGGATTTTGATAGAAGAAAAGAAAAGTCCACTATTAAGCAAGCCTGCTAGATAGTCAAGAATGAGAGGAAGACAAGGTTAAGAAGGGTCTTCCCCTCTAGTCTGCATCCAAATGGAGAATCTTTTCCACTTATCTGCATAAGATTTCCTAGTGCTAGGCCTCCTGGCCTCACGAAGGACATCAACCACGTGTTGGGAAAGGTTTAAATTATGAGCCAAGCTGCCAAATGCAGAGTCTGGAGATGAGGATGCAGAATTCTTCCCCCTTCCTGAACCAAGAGATCTGATATCAGGGGAAGATGCCAAGGCCGAGACTGGGAGAGACTGCAAAGTAGTGGATACCAATGTTGTCTGGGCCAGTCTGGAGCTATGATGATGGCCCTTGGTTTTTCGTCCCTTACCTTTAACAGCTCTCTGGGAAGAAGAGGCAGAGGAGGGAATGCATAGATCGAGAGCTGTGTCCAGGGGAAGGACAGAGCATCCACTTTCCAAGCTTTGTTGTGATGATTTCTGGTGCAAAATGTTGGAAGAAGGTGGTTGGTTGTAGATGAGAAGAATCCACCTGGGGAGTGCCCCAACACTGACTGATGCGGTAGGAGATGGTCTTGTTTAGTTGCCACTTGTGAGGATCCAGGACCTGCCAGCTCAACTGATCTGCCAAGGCACTTGGCCTTCCTGGAAGAAACTGAGCTATCAGATGAATGCCCATGGAAGCTGCTATGGACCATAGTATCATGCTTTGTCTGCACAGGGGGTAGGAGTGCACCCCTCCCTGCTTGTTGATGTACCACATGATTGTGGTGTTGTCTGTCCTGAACAGAAGAGTACCAGGAGAGAGATGATGACTGAAAGCCATTAAGGCATGCTGGACTGCCATCAATTCCTTCAGATTTATGTGCAAATGAACCTGTTGAGAGTTCCAAGTCCCCTGAATGCATCTGCCCTCTGGATGTGCTCCCCAAGCATAGTCCGAGGCATCTATGGTGAGAGTCTGTCTGGCAGGAGGTGGACAGAAAGGCAGGCCTTTGTTCTGTGCACAGGCCGTCGCCCACCAAAGGAACTCCGTCTGCAAGCAGGGAATCAGGAGAAGTATCAAGTCTAAATCCTGAATGTGTTGACACCAAAGGCTTTTGAGGTACCATTGCATTTTCCTCATATGCAGTCTGGCATATGGAATCATCAGAATACATGAAGCCATGAAGCCATGAAGCCCAGGGCTTGCAGGAATTGCCTTGCAGAGAGCTGGGTCATGCTTGCCAAATTTTTGAAATAATTCAAAAGATCAATTTGTTTCTCTTGAGGGAGGAATACCATCTGGGCGGCTGTGTTCAGGCTCTCTCCCAGGAATACAATCTCCTTGGTGGGTACCAATTTTTACTTTTCATTGATGGTGTAGCCCAAAGAGGAGAGAAGGTTCTTTACAAAGTCCAAATCCTTTAGAAGTTGCTCCAAAGAGTTTGCCTGAATAAGACAACCATCCAAGTAAGGGTAAATTTGAATGTTTCTTTGCCTGCAAAAAGCAATGACTGGAGCCAGGCATTTTGTAAAAACTCTGGGAGCAGTATATAAGACAAAGGGCAGTGCAGAGAATTGGAAGTGCCTGTTCCCAGCCCTGAAGTGAAGGAACTGCCAGCAGCTTTCCCTTATTGGGATGTGCAGATAAGTTTCTTTGAGATCCAAAGTCACCAGCCAGAAATCCTTGGTCAGCATTGGCAGCAACTGCTGAGGAGTGAGCATTTAGAATTTGGGAATTAACAGAAATGTGTTTAGAATGGAAAAATCCAGAATAGGGCGCCAGGTGCCCCCTTTTTTGGGAACCAGGAAAAGTCTTGAGTAGAAACCCTGGCCTATTTGTAGTGCAGCTAATGGCTCTATTGCTCCCAGGTTTAGTAAAGAAGAAACTTGTTTTCCTGCTTCTGCCCTTTGATTTGGGAGGATATCTGGGTATCCTTGGTGGACAGGGAAGGTGAGAAAGGAGAACTTGTAGCCTTGGGATACTATTTTGAGCACCCATTTGTCATCTGTGATGGTGAACCAGACATTTGCAAACATGGCTAACCTTCCCCCCAAAGGAAACCCTGGGCCCGCAGAGGCAAGCAGGGGAAGGCCGGAGTCATTGGGAATGCTTGCTTTGGGAAGTTTGCTTAGAACTCTCCAATTTTGAAGAGGAAGCCTGCCAATGCTTAGACTTTTGATGGGTGGAAGTCTGTCCCCTAGAAGACCTGTAATCCCTAGACCTAGTGTGACTCTGTTTACTACTGTCAGGAAAAGTCCAATTGTTAGAAGGGTAATGTCTACTAAAACGAGGAGGCAGAACTTGCAGAAAGTCCTTAACAGTTTGCATAGATTTGGCCTTATCCTCCAACTTTTTCAACACCTCTTCTGCTTTGCTACCAAAAAGATTGTCTTTGTGCAAAGGCACATCCAGTAATTTAGATTTGACAAGTTCAGAAAGGGGCTGTTCCCTGACCCAAGCATGTCTTCTAATGACAGAACCAGTGGCTGCTGCCCTGCAAGAAGCCTCCAAAGTGTCAAAACCACAATGTAGAGAATGCTTAGTGACAAGAGTGGCAGAATTCAATAAATCTTGCATGCCCTTACTCTCCATCAGGGAAGGAACACCAACAATTTTAGTCTTAATAGCCTCCAAAGTATGCTGCTGATACTTAAGCATATGAAAAAGACAATTAACAGACCTAATAGCCAGGGAGGAAGACGTCTAAACCTTTTTACCCCATCCATCCAAGGCCCTAGATTCCCTGTCAGAAGGAACAGGATTTTTAGCAACCATGGCTTTAACACCCTTAGGGCCCTGAGAAATAATCTCTGGATCAGCAGTAGGATTCTTGAAAAGGAACTGATGAGAATCAGGAACTCTATAATACCTGTCAGGCTTTCTGGGGGTAGGAGGAACAGAATTAGGAGTCAAAGAATTCTCCATGAAAACATCATCAACAACTTCCAAAACTGGAGGGACAGCCAAAGGCTTATGCTGTGGCAAATCCAAGAATTCCCTAATCCATTTCTTAGAATGAGGGTAGTCCTGATTTTCCCATTTGAAATGCTCCCTAAGAGTATTCAGAGCATCTCCAAAAGAAAAATCTTCTGGAGGGGAGGCAGAAGGGATGGAGTCTTCTGCACCAGAATCCTCAAAAACAGAAAAAAAGTGGAGAGTTTCCCTCTTCATCAGCAGAGTTGCTGGAAACCTCAGAGTGTGAGGCAGAGAAAGCTTCTTGGGACAATTCCCTAATCCTTTTAGAAGGAGGTGGCTGAGAGCCTTTCATAAGGGTCAAGAGATCACTAGCCATTTTAACCATCTGAGCCTGAGGCATTTGAGGGAAGGCTGACGCCTGCTTAGGAGTAGATTCTCAGCTGGATGGCCTGCTAAAAAGCTGAAGGACTCAGGAGGCCTAGCCACATCAGAAGTCTAAATTAAGGTCGTCAGTCTGGATCTTGTCTCTGAGCGGAGAAAAGAGGCCTCAGAAACCGGCGCCTGCTTAGTGGCTCTGGATCCATCAGAGGTGGCGACTGGCAGAGGGTCAGAAGACAACGTGGAAGCCTGTGGTATGGAGGACTCAGAAAAGGTCTCTGCAGATGCCTGCTGCTGAACATCAGCGGACTGCAGGGGCAAAGAAAGCGTCGGACTACCACTGGGCTGACAACCAACTTAACAGGGATGTCGTCAGCTAATTTGACTCTAAGTCTGTCGTGGTCCTTATCCTTGTGCTTTTTAGGAACATATGAAGTCGGGAGACCAGAAGACGCCATACCAACGAACTTAGGCCAGACTCCGAAATGCTTGAACAAGATATTAGCTCTACTGCGTATGTTACGCGGGTTGAAAGAAGCACAGAGAACACAATTAGGGATGTCGTGCTCAAGGCCCAAACAAGTAATACAATAGGAGTGAAAATCACTGTGCGGAATCGGTTTACCACAGGCAAGGCAGTAATTAACTTTTCTCTGACATTCATTAAAGCAAGAAAAGAGGGTCCCCAACAGGGTACTTATCTGAGGATGTCTTCAACTAAGCAGTCAGAATACAAAAAGAAGGTACTCGGCCGACCAGCACTCATACAAAATGCTTCTGCTTCAGGCTCTGCGGCAAGAAAGACTGAGGAAATGGCATTGGCTGCCTTCTTTTGTACCTGACATCCTGACGTCATGCCTAAACCGAAGGCAGCCGATGTCATATACCAAGGACTTTGGTATTCTGGCTGACTGTGGGCTACCTGGAGCCAGATAACCCATTTTGTAAGGCCTGCAACAGTGAAACACGATGAACATCAAGCTGGTCCAGGGCAATAGAATTAATGAATTCCAGGAAACATTGGGCAAGTGTATTGGTACATGAGTAGTTTTCCCAGTTAATGGAATGGGTAGTTGAAGTCACCCAGTATGAGAGTGTTAGGTTGGACCCTAATATTTTCCAGGGTGCTTAGGAACATGTAGTGTGAGATTTGGGACATGGTTGGGGACCTATAGCAGGCTATGACCTGAATCGCTGTCTTACCCAATGTTAGCTGCACCTGAAGTATCTCAGATGCACTATGTTGGGCTACTAGTCTGGAGATGTGCGCATCCTTTATGAATATGGAAACACCACCACCCTTGGAGCTTCAGTCCAAGTCCTGGGGCTGAAAGGTGTAGAATGAGTTATAGCCTGGTAGTGCAGGGGTGCTTTCTGTTGCCTTGAACCAGGTCTCTGTTATGGCACAAATGTCGATGTTCTTCATTTTATGGAGTGCTTCAAGCAAGTGCATTTTGAGATTTATATTTCTAGCATTGAGCAGCATGACCCTCAGATTGCATTTGTTTGGAGCTGTTATGGTGGTAATTTGGTCTTTGGCACACCGCCTAAAAAGGCACTATAGGGGTGGCATCAGCCTTGGCCAGTATCCAGAAGCCCTGGGGTGACAGATGCAGGCCATCTCTGGCAAGCATCGAGGTCTGTCAATCATGTCTTCCCAGGCAGACAGATACTGGATCCCATTAGAATGACACCAGAAACTTAGCCAATTGTTGAAATCAATCATTTTCTGCTTGTACTGTGGTATCATTCTGGGTGATGGTAGGATGCTGCTCAGGGCTAGGGTCATACCCACCTGGGCTACATAATCCTCCATGTTTCATTTCCTGTAGTCCTGGGAGGTAGTTCTCAGGTCATTCACACCCACATGTACAATGACAGAGTTATATTTGTACCTGTTGTTGAGGGACCCGAGTGCATGCATTATGTGGTGGATCCTGGTGCCTGACAGCCAGCTAACTGTTACTTTCTCCTTATTCAACCTAGTGAGCGGGACATCAGTGTGACTCACTGTTGAGTCACCTATGACTAGTGTGTTGGGCATACTGTTTTTGCCTTAGGGGCTTTGGTTGAATGGCACGCTGTTTAGGGGAGCTGTGTGTCTCATGGTTAATGTTGTGTTGTGGTGGTTGGGTGCATTTCTGACTTGGAGGTCTCTGCTGTTTGGGTAGATTTTTATTGACAGCCTCCACAAAGGTGAGTGTGCGGTTTGTGTTTTTATGTGAAGGCAGTGCTGGTGTGTGTTCTGGAGGGCTATGTGTTCCATGTGGTGTGGTGCAAGTGTTGACCTTCTCCTCTTGACCAGCTATTCCAGTCTTGGCTGGAGAGTGCGTGGCTTCCAATTTGGATATATAAATGCATCTCTCACAAGTCTGAGTGTTGGGAGGTAAGAGGAAAGGGTTGTCAGTGTACATGAGGCAGTTGCTACATTGCCTCAGGATGCCCAAGTTCACCAGGTTATTACATCTTCTTTCATTAGAGATATGTTTCATTTTTAAAGATTTATTAAAATAAGTTATATTAAAGGAAATGTATTTATTAGTGAAAATTGATGTAAACAGTAATCCCCCCATGACAAAGGGGTTGAATGGGTTTGTGACATGCTTTTAAGTCAGAATGAGTACGTGGTGGAAAAAATAAAATGTATTGGAGAATGTATGGACTGGGTTTTGAAACCTAATTATTTTACATTAATGGTGATTTTTATTCAGTAAGTGAGAGGGAGCATGGTTAGCTCCTAATTATGGAAAGTTAGTAATGGAGCATTGGAAAAGGAATTTGTTGACACAAATGAGCCTTACTAAAAGGTGATGTTTTTATGCCTGCTTTATTATTGATTTTTTTTTGGTATGGAAAAGTACCAAGGGGCAATTTGAGTTTTTTTAAGCAGCTCTCAAGGCCACAGCTGAGTTTTCAGATTTTAAATATACTGTAGAACATAGATATATAAATTACTTAGATATGTTGGTTTATAAGAATGATAACAAAAGGGAAGTGCTTTCTCATGTACACTTTAAAGTAGCAGGAAGCAATTCACAATATGCTTCCAACATATGTAAGGAACATTTTTTTTAGAAGTGTGCAGTATATGGTTAATGAACTGACAATTCTAGAACAGGTGAGGATGCCACTGTCAAAAAATTAAAGCAGTAATTTACAAGCAGTGGGTATTCTGAGACAGTTTTGACCACCAATGTGTATTTGATTAACAAAAGTCAAATTAGTAAAGATTTGGGGGGTGAGTATGGTTTTAACCCATAATGTTGACAGCAAAGGTATTAAATGCATTACTGGTAGCCAGTGGAAAAGTTTTGAGTGGTAACCAAAAAGTATTCATTGGTGTTGGGGCACAGCCCAAGTCTGTGAAAACAGAGCCAACAATATCAAAGAGATTACAGAAAAGGAGACAACAACTGGCTAGGAATCTGACAGAGTAAGACAAAACAATAAACCAGGTGATAAGGCATGTAGGAACATTTCTGATGGTCCAAGTATTTTTTGTCCCCATACTAGGAAAATGTAGAAGCCACCAGTAAGTTTCATGTGTGAGTCAGATTATGTAGCGTACTGTGCAGCCCGAACATCATGTGAATATTTTCATGTTGAGAAAACTATTAGAAAATTAAGGAGTAGGATTTTGAGCATCTGGGGGAAATTAAGAGGAGGGATCATCTCAACATCATTTTCGTCACTCTGATACATGTGTTAATTTTAAAATATTTTTATTTTGTGTTTTAGATTATGTACCAGTTAATGAAAGAGGAAGTCATATAGATGATTTGAATTAGTATGGTATTAGTATAAATGGAAGATTCTGGTTAATCATCATCTTCTTTCGGCTGTTCCTGTTAGGGGTCGCCACAGCAGATCACCTGTTTCCATTTCTTCCTGTCCTCTGCATCTTGCTCTGTCACACCAACCACCTGCATGTCCTCTCGCACCACATCCATAAACCTTATCTTAGGCCATCTTCTTTTCCTATTACCTGGTAGCTTCATCCTTAGCATCTTTTTCCCAATATACTCAGCATCCCTCCTCAGTACATGTCCAAACCAATGTAATCGTGCCTCTCTGGCTTTGTCTCCAAACCTTCCAACCTGGGCTGACCCTCTAATATACTTGTTCCTAATCCTGTCCACTCTTGTCACACCCAGTGCAAATCTTAACATCTTTAATTCTGCCACATCCAGGTCAAACACCTGCGTTTTTGTCAATGACACTATCTCCAACCCATATAACATAGCTGGTCTCACTACCCTCTTGTAGACCTCCCCTTTCACTCTTACAGGTACTCGTCTGTCACAAATCACTCCTGACACTCTTCTCTACACACTCCATCCTGCCTGTACTCTCTTTTTCACCTCTCTTCCACACTCACCGTTACTCTGAACTATTGACCCCAAGTATTTAAACTCATCCACCTTCGCCACCTCTACTCCTTGCATCCTCATCATTCCTCTATCTTCCCTCTCATTCACACACATATATTCTGTCTTATTCCTGCTGACCTTCATTCCTCTTCTCTCTAGAGCATATCTCCATCTCTCCAGGGTCTCCTCCACCTGTTCCCTACTCTCACTATAGATCACAATGTCATCTCCAAACATCATAGTCCACGGGGACTCCTGTCTGATCTCGTCTGTCAACCTGTCCATCACCACTGCAAATAAAAAAGGGCTCAGAGATGATCCTTGATGTAACCCCACCTCCACCTTAAATGCATCCGTCACTCCCACCGCAGACCTCACTGCTGTCACACTACCCTCGTACATATCCTGTATCACTCTTACATACTTCTCTGACACTCCTGACTTCCTCTTACAATTCCACAGTTCCTCTCTAGGCACCCTGTCGTATGCTTTCTCTAAGTGTACAAAAACACAATGCAACTCCTTCGGACATTCTCTGTACTTTTCCATCACCACTCTCAGAGCAAACATCATATCTGTAGTGCTCTTTCCCGGCATGAAACCATACTGCTGATCACTAATCATCACGTCCCTTCTTAACCTTACTTCCACTACTCTTTCCCGCAACTTCATGCTGTGACTGATCAATTTAATCCCTCTGTAGTTACTACAGCTCTGCACATCACCCTTATTCTTAAAAATCGGTACCAAAACACTTTTTCTCTATTCCTCAGGCATCCTCTCACTTTCCAAGATTTCATTAAACAATCTGGTTAAAGACTCCCTGCCATTTCATCTAAACACCTCCATGCTTCCACAGGTATGTCATCTGGGCCAACAGCCTTTCCGTTCTTCATTCTCTTCATAGCTATCCTTACTGCCTCCTTGCTAATCCACTGCACTTCATGATTCACTATCCCTACATCATCCAACCTTCTCTCCCTCTCATTATCTTCATTCATCAACCCCTCAAAGTACTCTTTCCATCTACTCAACACACTCTCCTCGCTTGCGAGTATGTTTCCCCTCATTATCCTTTATCACCTTTACCTGCTGCACATCTTTCCTAGCTCAGTCCCTCTGTCTAGCCAATCGGTACAGGTCCTTTACTCCCTCCTTAGTGTCCAACCTTTCATATAACTCTTCATATGTCTTATCCTTAGCCTTCGCCACCTCTCTCTCTTTGCCATGCACCTCATCTCCTTATACTCCTGTCTACTTTCTTCATCTCTCTGACAATCCCACTTCTTTGCCAGCCTCTTTCTGTATACTCTCCTGTACTTCCTCATTCCACCACCACTTCTCCTTGGCATCCTTATTCTGTCCAGATGTGATATCAAGCACCTTTCTAGCAGTCTCCCTTACTAGCTCTGCTGTAGTTACCCAGCTATTTGGTAACTCTTCACTGCCACCCAGTGCCTGTCTTAACTCATCCCTGAACTCCACCATTCTGGTTAATGAATGTGGTAAAGGTTTAAATACAAGCATCAATGTTTAAAAAGGAAACAAAAAACAGATATGTGT
The DNA here is from genome assembly GCF_019279795.1 of Protopterus annectens. Taxonomy (NCBI): domain Eukaryota; kingdom Metazoa; phylum Chordata; order Ceratodontiformes; family Protopteridae; genus Protopterus; species Protopterus annectens. The sequence continues at coordinate 1,840,171,883 of NC_056726.1, read as the reverse complement.
TGTCACATGATTAACTATGTGATAGATGCTTTTTTTTGTATTTAAAAGATTAATGTTTGGTTAAATAATTAAGTCTGATGAAGTAATGTATTCGTAATGTATTCGTAGTGAAGACTGTTAAGATAAAAGTGCTTACTTCATTGTTTATACAAATGTAGTAAATGCAATTAATATGGGCATTTTGGTTTGACTATCCTATACCAAACAAGAAAATGCTAGAAGAAGAGAATATTTCATAAGAATTACAATTGGAGGATGATATAACTAAATATATAAGTAGCAAAAGTATTGTGGGGAGATTACTGAATAACTAGTACGTAGAAGAATGATGGGAATGAAGTAAATATTTTACAAAAAGAAAGTATTATTGTGCAAGATACAAAACAGATATCCAGCACTAGGAAGGGGAAGAGAGGGAATTTGAGATAGTAGAACAAGAAAAAATTATGATGAACCAGTTGGAGGGATGGTAAGCAGATATATCTCTCAAGTTTTACTTCTAGTTACAAACAAAGCAGAAATATCATTAGAGAAAGAACCTAAATTAGGGACAATTTTTAACTGCCAGTACTATTAGCATAAAATTCCTCAAAATAATTTCCAGTTTTAGGAAGGATAGAGCAAATGTCTGATGACAAATTAAAGGTGCCCTTCCAAAATCTGAACAGTTGAGGGTTATGTAAGGAGAATGAAAAGAAAAATAAACAAAAAATCTGCAACTAAGAAAGATTCAAAAAAAGAAAGAAAGGAATAACTTCCTCTAAATGTAAATAATGTTCAAAATGATGTTACAGGAATGGTGGAGACTAAATGGTTTAAAAAGTGTGGCTATTATATGCTTGCTAGACATGGGATGTATTAAGGAAGAACAATTTGAAAAGAAACTAAGACAATATGATGTTAAAATTTTAAATGAGAGTGGGGAGTGATCTGTATATAAATATAAAATATTTTTAAAAGTAAACAAAATAAAGCTGATGGATATAATGGGTTCACTACAGGAATTTGAGTTTCAAGCACACATAAACACTATCTTGATGACAGGGACTTGAGTGTCTTGAGGCTTGGATAGAGTGCTGCTCATGTTCAAATATGAGGAGCTCAGGCAAGCAGCTGTGGGAGGGGAGCACTGCTCATCTTCAAACTCAAATACGAGTATAGGCCAGCAGGTGCATGGAGGGAGTGGATGGATTAGGATTAAGGTGTTTAAGGGTGATTTTAGGGTGAGGGAGAAGGACGACATTTTTAGGTTTAGGGTGTGACTGACGAATTCTGGTTTAGGGACGAGATTGGAGTTTTGGGTTTAGGGAGTGGGAAGTGAGTTTTAGGATTAGGGAGGTATCAGTAAAAATTAAGCAGGAGGGATTGCATTTTAGGTTTAGGGAGGAATCAAGACTTTAGGGTTAGTGAGGGGGGAGTTGATATTTAGTGAAAAGGAACATTCTGGTCAGGTTGGGAACTGAGTGGGAGTTTCAGGATTTGGTAGGGCTATGTAGTTATGACAACAGTAGTATAGTGTGAAAACTGTACAGACTGTTAGATTGAGTACAAAGAAAATTGTGAGAAAATATGATTGTAGAAAAAAATATAAGAATAGGACAGTATATGATTAAATTATAAAAAAGGCAAGTAAAAGAAATATAACAGCACGGTCATAGAATAAAAGTGAGGAATATGACAAAAACAGAGAAAAAATACTAGTATGTTGTTTAAACAAAATATTTTTGCAAAGAAAATAAGATGAAGTGTAACCATTTTTGGGGAAAGAGGTAAAACTAAGAGAAAGAAAACAGGTGCAACTGTTAATGATGTAGGAAATATTAGATAATAAACAAAGAGAAATAATGGGAATTTTGTAAAATTTTGTGGGAAGGACATTTGAACAGGAGGTAGTTCTAGAAAAAGTACGGATTGCAAAAAAAGTCTGAAAATGTTAAAAATGTCTCTAGGAAGGAGATTGCTATGAGAGAAATGGGGAAAAAAAGCAATAAAAGAGGCAAAGGAAAAATCAGCACCAGGAAAAGATATAACAGGCTTTGAATATTATGAAGAGATGAACTGAAATGGGGAATGAATATTAGATGAGATTTGTTTTGCTGTAATTAAGCTTATACAGGAAACAATGGGGAAAATGAGTTCTAATATCAAATTGTCATGTGCAGCTGATTTAGTGAGTGCAGCTAAAAGTAAGATATAGATAAGTGAAGTGGTATGAATGGAGGAACCATTAAAGTAAGATATAGATAAGTGAAGTGGTATGAATGGAGGAACCATTAAAGTAAGATATAGATAAGTGAAGTGGTATGAATGGAGGAACCATTAAAGTAAGATATAGATAAGTGAAGTGGTATGAATGGAGGAACCATTAAAGTAAGATATAGATAAGTGAATTGGTATGAATGGAGGAACCATTAAAGTAAGATATAGATAAGTGAAGTGGTATGAATGGAGGAACCATTAAAGAGAAGTTGCAGTTAAATAAGGCAAAAAGCAAAGGGTCTGGTGATACTGAGACTAAAACATCTTCACCATCAAATCTTTTTTTTTCAGAATTATTTTCTACTGTTCTATTACATTTTCAACTTATTTTCTATCATTTAAGATAAAAGGTGTATATGATAAATTTGTGAATATTAGGAAAACTAGCATTTTGTGGCAGGCAGGGTCAGCTAAAACTGAGAAAGGCATGTTAGAAATATTTTCTAATGTTATCTTTGGATCAATATTGAATCTACTGAAAGAGGGTGATATAGAATACAACCCCCCCCCCAGAAATTTATGGAAACTATAGCCTCTTACTGAGTTTGTTCATTTTGGTTTATGTTCTTCACTGATGTTTGGGATGACACCACCACTCTGCAGTGAAATCCTGCAAAAATTTTGGGGTACCTCATATTATATGTCATGTGTGACATCCACCTTCTGGCTCTGCAATTACTCCTTAGTGTTAACAGGTCTTTGCATTTCTCTGGCTTACTGGCATTTTTAAAGCTACAGTCACATTCACTTAATGCATTCGGTATACACACCCTTTCAACATAAAGCTAATCATTACACCCCTGTGCTCCACAGTTGTTTAAACTGTACACACCACACCTCAAACATTTGTGTTCTGTTTTCACCCCCCCCAAAAAAAAAAAAAGTAAATAAACATGTTCTGTTTTCTACTTGGCCTTCTTATATCCTGTATTAATTTATGATATTTTCTTTCAGTTCTTCATATTATAGATCTTTTTATCATTTGTTAACTAGGTAAATCAAATAGTCCATGAAGCCCTTCCTACTATAACCCAGGCCACAAAATAAATCATAGATAGACAGATAGATAGGCAGAGATGTAGATATAGATAATGTGTGTGTGTGTGTGTGTGTGTGTGTGTGTGTGTGTGTGTGTGTGTGTGTGTGTGTGTGCGCGTGTGCACAAGCATGCACAGGCATGTTGTAGGACTGCAGTTTGACTTATACAGATCAGAAGAAAGAAGAAAGGCAAGCATAAGGGTATCCCTTTGAGGGAAGGGGCCAAGCCCTTGACAGAACAAGCCAGCTGGACCTATTACTGGTTCTGGAGAAGGTGAAGCTTTTTTCTTGTTCCCTTTTTCTGAAATTGAAGGTGAAGCTCGTTTGCTGTCCCCTTTTGCTGGAATTGGGGAAAGAGCTAATCTGCTGTGTAATGCTCCCCGTAAGTATCATTTTATTTTTTTGCCAGCTACTCTGCCAGAGTCATTTCTTGAAAGAAACACTGCATCTAAGTGAGAAAGTTTGCCGAACTGTCAAAAAGCCTGTGCAAAATATGACGATATTTATGTTGGAACTGCAGACTGACTTGCTTGCTAAGACCTGTATATCTTTTCTTAACTTTTATTTGTTGGTAAAGATTACTTTTATGACACAATGCCGAATTCACTGGCATGATAGTACCGTAAGAAAATAAATACTTTATATATCTATATCTCACTATAGCTATATATAAAAAACATATGTATATGCACATATGTGTATGTGTGTGGCGCACATGTTTTAGCAAATATATGTTTACTATCACAATCTGGAAAATCATAATCTTGAGACCATACTATCAAAAGACCAAAATGATGAAGACCACAATGTATAAAAATCTTGAAAGCAGAATCGTTTTACCAGTGTACCTAGGAAGGAATGCTAAGATGTGTCCAAGCAGGGGTATGGACCGAGCAATGAGTGCTCACAAAGGTCCAGCAGGGAGACAAGTCCAGGAGTTCAATAATGTGGTCTTCAGCATTTTGGTCAATTGATATTATGGTCTCAGGATTATAAGTGCAAGAATGTGGGCTTCAAGGTCATGGCAGTAAACCATATATGGATATATGCTGAAAGGACCACTGATCACTGCAAATACAATAGAAAAAATGTAACTGAATCCACAACATAGAGAATCCAAACACTCCATAATCACAAACACAGTCAAATACAAAATATTCACACATTGCAACCCAAAACAACAGACACACACATACCATACCTCTCAACTGTTCAGATTTTCACAGAATACCCAGACCTCTGTGTCATATTTCTGGTCTATTCCTGATAAATTATGTGGTTTTCTGGCAAATCACTGAGGAATTAAGTACTAAATAATTTTATATCCTTCACAAAAAGCATGCCAACACAAACCCTGATATTCTAACAACTTTCCAATTTTGTATGATCAATATGCAAATCTGGGCTTTCGTCCCACCACCATGATTTTAGGCATGTCAAAATTTCTTGCATTAAGAGGTTGAGAGATGACATACACACACATATATGTAAAGTAATAGAAAGAACAAAACCTAAAACAGCATTTTATGGGGGGGGGGGGGTCAAGGCCCTGCATCTCCATGCCCTATAACTCTGTGATCAAAGAACAGTGGAGAAATGACATACTCCCTATTCCCACTGTACTGCAAACTCAAACAAGCAACAGACTGCATTCTGTTCCAGTGAGCAAAAATCCGTCCACCAGTGCCTATAATAAAACAGGTATAATCTAAAAAGATTAGATAAACCGGCATGTTAATCAACTAAATAGCATCAATATATGCTTATACATACCATATGCATATATATATATATATATATATGTGTGTGTGTGTGTCTGCAGATATATATATATATATACACACACACACACACGTATATATATATATATATATATATATATATATATATATATATATGTATATATATATATATATATATATATATATATATATATATATATATAAACACACATACATACACACATATATATATGTATATATATATATGTATATATATATATATATATATATATATATATATATATATATATATATATGTATATAGGTTCATAGGTTCATACTAGGCTATCTGCCCGAGGGCATTTACAAGCCTAGCCCATAGTTTTGTGGCTTACGCCACCCCTTTAGTATGGGGAACTATACCCATTATTTTGCTGTGCCTCTGTTGAGCAGTGACACTGAGGTAATCCATGGGGTATATCTGCGATCTCCCATCCATTGGTCAAGATTTCTCTTGAACAAGGCCAGCGAGGTGCTCTGCCTCACATATACCGGGATTTTATTCCACAGCATAGGAGTCTTTGGGTGATGAATCTATCCCTCCAGCGTCCTATTAATAGCCGTGTCGAGGTTTAAGTCTCCGCCCTTGTGGCTCTGACGGATCTAGATTTTTGAGGTGAAGCATATTCATCAAATCTGGGTTTGACATGGCCTTGTATGTTAGGCAAAGGTCACCTCTGAGCAAGCGGTGGCGACTGAATAGAGCTGGAGTTCTTTCAGTCGGGCAGCATAGGACAGATGTTTGAGACCCTTTATCCTTTTGGTGAGGAACTTTGTGGCCTCTCCAGCTGCTGCAAGTGTCGGGTCAGATACATTCCGAATGGGGCATTGTACTCAATCATTGGTCTGATGAGTGATGAGTATAGGAGACTATGACCTCCCTTGATCTAGATGAGAATCCCTTCATGATAAGGTGGGCAATGTAGAAGGTCTTCCTAACTACTTTAGCTACATGGGTGTCGAATGACAGACTACTATCAACCTGGGTCCCCAGGTCCCTGATAACTTCTTCTATGCTCAGTGGATTGCCACCTATTTGGTAGCTAGGGGTTAACCTTGTTTTTCCCGAAGGGTATGACTATGCATTTTTGGCATTTAACTTTAGGCCATGGCTCTGGCACCAGTTATCCGTTTCTGTGAGACCCTTCTGAAGGATATCTGTGTCAGATGTGTTTTCTACTATGGCCCAGTTTGCAGTCATCTGCAAACTTTGTCAGCCATAACCCTCCTGTGTTTGCTTGTACTTGGAAAAGTAGATGCCAAACAAGAGTGGGCCCAGGACTGAGCCCTGTGGTACACCACTTGTGACAGGCTTTGAGTCTGACATGGCGCCAGCAACTCTGACCCTGTGGGTTCTGTCACTCAGCCAGTTTGCAACCCATCTTGTGATGTATGGGTTAACATTTAAGCTGATGAGTTTTTCAATGATACCCGAGTGGGGTATTGTATCGAAGGCCTTCGCCAGATCGAGGTAGGCTGTATGGACTGCCTTTCCCTCATCAATGGCTTTGGTGACTGTTTGAAAAAGTCAACCAAGTTTAGAAGGCATGATCTGCCTTTGACAAAGCCAAACTGGGATGGATCCAAAGTCTGCAAATTCCCTATGTCTTTATTTATGAGGTCCATTATGATCCTCTCCATGGCTTTGCAGATAAGGCTTGTCAAGCTAATGGGCGGTAATTTCCAGGGTCGGTGGAGGCACCGCCTTTGTGAAGTGGGACCACAGTTGCAGTGCGCCACTCCTGGGTACGTATCCAGAGGTAAGACTATGATTAAACAGCTGTCCTAGCTGTGGGTTTAATTCCTCATTGAGTTCGTGGAGCACACAGCCGGGGACACCATCAGGTCCCATGGATGCTGTGTTTTTGCTTTGGAGAGAGCAGTTCTCACTTGGGCGCTGGAGATGTTTGGGGGCTGCAATCGTTTGGTATAGATATCTCTCCTTTTGGGGGAGGGGAGAAGTTTGCACTGAACCTGTCAGCCAGTATGTTGGCAATGTCTGTAGGATCAGTAATCTTCACATCATTTTGAACTAGTTCTGAGCATATCTGGGAGGTTCCTCCCAGGTTTCTAACATAGCTAAAGAAGGCCTTATGATTGTCTTTTGAGTCTTTAGCTATTTTTCTCTCAAAATTTGCTTTGGATGATTTTATGAGAGCTCTTAGTTTTTACTTATAGTGATCAAGGGTGTCTTACCTTTTAAGGATTTTGCTCTATCTTGTAGTAGCTTCCTCCTTTTGTTGTAGAGTTTGTTTATGGCTGGGGTCCACCAGACTGGACGCTTGCCTTTGGTACAAAGAGTCTTTGTTTTGCTTGGGATTGCCTTATCCATGCAGTCCTGCAGGTGCTGGTAGAAGGCATTTGTAAGTGATTCAGCGGCTTGAGTACTGTTTTCCGCGGCTCGGGGCCTTAAAGGAGACCACACTAGTCTTTAGAAGTGTGAAGTCGGCTTTCGAGAAGTTCTTTACTGTGGTCTTTTTTATTTCAGGTGGGGGTGGGATGAGGACCTCCAGCGAGATTAGTTTGTGATCTGATCTCACCAGTGAGGGGTATACTTCCGGTGTTGAACATTGTGCTCCCATGTTCGTGATGATGAGATCAAGTATGTTTTCTCCTCTTGTGGGGATGGTGACTAGTTGTTCCATGGCATTTGAGTTTATGAATTCCAGGAACTTTTGGGCTAGGGTGTTTGGGCTTGAGTAGTGTTCCCAGTCTATATTAGGGTAATTGAAGTCACCTAGTATGATGGTGTTTGGTGATACATTTATCCCTCTAGTGTTTTCAGGAAGGCCATGTGAGGTTCCTGAGTTTGTGAGGGTGGCCTGTAACATGCTACAATTTGCAGAGCAGTCTTGCCTATGGTTAATTGCACCTGGATGGTCTCCGATGCATCGTGCGTTGCCACCAGTCTTGAGGTGTGGGTGTCTTTGATGAATATGGGTACCCCCTCCTTTCTTGGTATTGTCCGGATTTTGGGGCCGGAACGCATGATAAGAGGTAAAACCTGATAGTGCTGGGGTGCTCTCAGGAGCCTTGAACCAGGTTTCTGTCACTGCACAGACATCGATGTTCTCCATACTGAGAAGGGCCTCGAGTGCGTGCATTTTGAGATTTAGACTTCTGGCATTGAGCAGCATTACCCTTAGTTTTTTCCTTTTTGTGTTCTAGGGTGGTAGGTTTAGAATTTGAGCCTTGCCTAAAAAAGGCACTATGGGGTGGCAAGAGCCTTTGCCAATATCCGGAATCCCAGGGTGACAGGTGCAAGCCGTCCTTTGAAGCAGCGTGGCTTGTCCAGCATGTCATCCCAGGCAGACAGACATTGGATCCCCTTTGAATGACACCAGAGTTTAAGCCAATTGTTAAAGCTGATCATCTTATCTCTGTATTGTGGCATCATTCTTGGTGAAGGTAGGATACTGCTCAAGGTCAGGGTCATACCTGCCTGGGCTACATAATCAGAGAGCTCCTCAATGTCTCTTTTCATGTAGTCCAAGGAGGTACGTCTCAGGTCATTTACACCAGCGTGGGCAATGACTGAGTCGTATTTGTACCTGCTGTTGAGAGACCTGAGTGCTTGCGTTATGTGGCGGATTCTAGCACCCGACAGGCAGCTTACTGTGACCTTCTCCTTACTCAGTCTGGTGAGCGGGACGTCAGTGTGTCTGACTATGGAGTCACCAATGACTAGTGTGTCTGGCATTGTGTTTGGCCTTAAGGGCTGTGACTGTTTGACACTCTGACTGTGAGGTCTATGTGTTGCAGGTGTTGTGTTCTGAGGTGGTGGTTGTTTGGGTGTCTGCTTTGGTGGCCTCTGCTGTTTTGGTAGATTTTTGATCAGAGCCGAAAGTATGTCTTTGTGTGTTTATGTGTATGATTTGAGGTTGTGATGGTACTATGTGAGACTGGGTCTATAGTGTGTGTGGTAACCTTCTCCTCCTGACTGGTCTTGCCAGTCCTATGTTGAGAGAGCTCAGCCTCCAGTTTGGCCGTATAGTTGCATCTCTCGCATGTATTTGTGTTTTGTGGGAGGAGGAGAGGGTTGTCCGTGTACATGAGGCAATTGTAACATTGCCTCAATATTCCCAGGTTCACCAGCTGAGCAGGAGAGGACACTAGCAACTGATCCCTCGACATGCTAGAAGGACTAGACAAAAAACTTTAAAAGAGATTCGGGGATGTGGGTGACCGAGAAATGGGGTTTTGCCTTTTGGGGTGCTATCTATAAGAGTGCCGTATCAAGGTAATAAGTACTGTAGGAGCAAGTGCTAGGTTTAACAGATAGAGAAAAGTCTACTTGGAGTCAAGTAGAGATGATCTTTTTAGGTATTAGAGAAAGTGCTAGTAACAGGGATGATTAAAGGTAAGATTGAAAAGAATGCACTCTGCAGTGTGCACTAGAGAAGTTAGATATGAAAGTAGGTAACTTGAGTTTTACCTGTTTAAAAGTTAAGGTTTAGTGGAGAGTTACTATTTTAAAACAGCAAGATGGACTGAAAGGGGTGGTTACTTTTGTATTTTGGTACTATGAAATACTGTAGGATGGCCAATAAATTTAAATAACTGAGGGGTGGGATTTCAAAAGTGATGGTTTTGTGATTACTCACATAAGCCAGTGAAAGTAGAGAGAAATGAGATATATGGTCAGATTAACATAAGAGGCGGGCAACTAGAAAGACAGTGGTATTTAACAAGACAACTTAAATGGGTGGGAGGGAGGGAAAAATTCTGCTTGACTCAGAACAGAGAGAGCTGTGGTCTCTTTTGAAGTTTTAATATGCTGTTTAAAACAGAATGCAAGCAAAACACAAGATAAAGAAAACAAACTACAGTATTCAAAATATAGAAAGGCAATACAGAAATACAAAAATAACAGCAAACTAACCTTTCCTTCACAGCAAAGTGTAGCAGAGTCTGGATGAGCCTTTCTGGTAAAGCTCTGAAATGTTTTAGTTTACTCCTTAAATAGAAATTTTAGTTCCTAGCTCCACCCCCTCTGTTAACAAGTGATTAACCTTAAGTGACCTCTTCTGTCTTATGAATGAGTCCTTAATTAATCAGTTCTTATTTCTGCCTGACTCAGAACAGAGAGAGCTGTGGTCTCTTTTGAAGTTTTAATATGCTGTTTAAAACAGAATGCAAGCAAAACACAAGATAAAGAAAACAAACTACAGTATTCAAAATATAGAAAGGCAATACAGAAATACAAAAATAACAGCAAACTAACCTTTCCTTCACAGCAAAGTGTAGCAGAGTCTGGATGAGCCTTTCTGGTAAAGCTCTGAAATGTTTTAGTTTACTCCTTAAATAGAAATTTTAGTTCCTAGCTCCACCCCTCTGTTAACAAGTGATTAACCTTAAGTGACCTCTTCTGTCTTATGAATGAGTCCTTAATTAATCAGTTCTTATTTCTGCCTGACTCAGAACAGAGAGAGCTGTGGTCTCTTTTGAAGTTTTAATATGCTGTTTAAAACAGAATGCAAGCAAAACACAAGATAAAGAAAACAAACTACAGTATTCAAAATATAGAAAGGCAATACAGAAATACAAAAATAACAGCAAACTAACCTTTCCTTCACAGCAAAGTGTAGCAGAGTCTGGATGAGCCTTTCTGGTAAAGCTCTGAAATGTTTTAGTTTACTCCTTAAATAGAAATTTTAGTTCCTAGCTCCACCCCTCTGTTAACAAGTGATTAACCTTAAGTGACCTCTTCTGTCTTATGAATGAGTCCTTAATTAATCAGTTCTTATTTCTGCCTGACTCAGAACAGAGAGAGCTGTGGTCTCTTTTGAAGTTTTAATATGCTGTTTAAAACAGAATGCAAGCAAAACACAAGATAAAGAAAACAAACTACAGTATTCAAAATATAGAAAGGCAATACAGAAATACAAAAATAACAGCAAACTAACCTTTCCTTCACAGCAAAGTGTAGCAGAGTCTGGATGAGCCTTTCTGGTAAAGCTCTGAAATGTTTTAGTTTACTCCTTAAATAGAAATTTTAGTTCCTAGCTCCACCCCCTCTGTTAACAAGTGATTAACCTTAAGTGACCTCTTCTGTCTTATGAATGAGTCCTTAATTAATCAGTTCTTATTTCTGCCTGACTCAGAACAGAGAGAGCTGTGGTCTCTTTTGAAGTTTTAATATGCTGTTTAAAACAGAATGCAAGCAAAACACAAGATAAAGAAAACAAACTACAGTATTCAAAATATAGAAAGGCAATACAGAAATACAAAAATAACAGCAAACTAACCTTTCCTTCACAGCAAAGTGTAGCAGAGTCTGGATGAGCCTTTCTGGTAAAGCTCTGAAATGTTTTAGTTTACTCCTTAAATAGAAATTTTAGTTCCTAGCTCCACCCCTCTGTTAACAAGTGATTAACCTTAAGTGACCTCTTCTGTCTTATGAATGAGTCCTTAATTAATCAGTTCTTATTTCTGCCTGACTCAGAACAGAGAGAGCTGTGGTCTCTTTTGAAGTTTTAATATGCTGTTTAAAACAGAATGCAAGCAAAACACAAGATAAAGAAAACAAACTACAGTATTCAAAATATAGAAAGGCAATACAGAAATACAAAAAATAACAGCAAACTAACCTTTCCTTCACAGCAAAGTGTAGCAGAGTCTGGATGAGCCTTTCTGGTAAAGCTCTGAAATGTTTTAGTTTACTCCTTAAATAGAAATTTTAGTTCCTAGCTCCACCCCCTCTGTTAACAAGTGATTAACCTTAAGTGGATGAGCCTTTCTGGTAAAGCTCTGAAATGTTTTAGTTTACTCCTTAAATAGAAATTTTAGTTCCTAGCTCCACCCCCTCTGTTAACAAGTGATTAACCTTAAGTGACCTCTTCTGTCTTATGAATGAGTCCTTAATTAATCAGTTCTTATTTCTGCCTGACTCAGAACAGAGAGAGCTGTGGTCTCTTTTGAAGTTTTAATATGCTGTTTAAAACAGAATGCAAGCAAAACACAAGATAAAGAAAACAAACTACAGTATTCAAAATATAGAAAGGCAATACAGAAATACAAAAAATAACAGCAAACTAACCTTTCCTTCACAGCAAAGTGTAGCAGAGTCTGGATGAGCCTTTCTGGTAAAGCTCTGAAATGTTTTAGTTTACTCCTTAAATAGAAATTTTAGTTCCTAGCTCCACATCCTTCTGTTAACAAGTGATTAACCTTAAGTGACCTCTTCTGTCTTATGAATGAGTCCTTAATTAATCAGTTCTTATTTCTGCCTGACTCAGAACAGAGAGAGCTGTGGTCTCTTTTGAAGTTTTAATATGCTGTTTAAAACAGAATGCAAGCAAAACACAAGATAAAGAAAACAAACTACAGTATTCAAAATATAGAAAGGCAATACAGAAATACAAAAAATAACAGCAAACTAACCTTTCCTTCACAGCAAAGTGTAGCAGAGTCTGGATGAGCCTTTCTGGTAAAGCCTTTCTGGTATATATATATATATATTCTTCTTCTTTTGGCTGCTCCCATTAGGGATCCCCACAGCGGATCATCTGTTTCCATTTCTTCCTGTCCTCTGCCATCTTGCTCTGTCATACCAACCACCTGCATGTCCTCTCTCACCACATCCATAAACCTTACCTTAGGCCTTCCTCTTTTCCTGTTACCTGGCAGCTTCATCCTTAGCATCTTTTTCCCAATATACTCTGCATCCCTCCTTAGCACATGTCCAAACCAACATAATCTTGCCTCTCTGGCTTTGTCTCCAAAACTTCCAACCTGGGCTGACCCTCTAATATACTTATTCCTAATCCTGTCCACCCTCGTCACACCCAGTGCAAATCTTAACATCTTTAACTCTGCCACGTCCAGCTCTGACTCCTGCCTTTTTGTCAATGCCACTGTCTCCAACCCATATAACATAGCTGGTCTCATTATCCTCTTGTAGACCTTCCCTTTCACTCTTACTGGTTTATATATATATATATATATATATATATATATATATATATATATATATAAAAACTAAGAACGAACTTCGTGAGACAAAAGCATTCAAAAAGAATTAAAAGGAAAACACCAACAACTCTTGCATTATTTAGCGCTTTTGTCTTTTTTAATGTCAAGACTTCTTCAGAATGACATGTTTAATTAATGAAAGTCTTGATATTAAAGAAGACGAAAGCGCTAAATAATACAAGAGTTGCTGGTGTTTTCCATTTAATTCTTTTTGAATGCTTCTGTGTCAGAAGTTCATTCTTAGTGTGTTTTTTTACTACATATATATATATATATATATATATATATATATATATATATATATATATATATAGATAGATATATATATATAGATATATAGATATATATATATATATATATATATATATATATATATACATACACACATACCCATATATACATATTTACACACACACATATAACACACATGGAACAGAAAGCAATTGGTCAGGTGCCATATGAAGATATCCAAAAAATATGAAGATATTTTGGAGTCTTCGACAGGAAACCAGTATAAACATTCACTTGAAGCTGGACAGCTAGGAAAGGAACAATAAACTGTGGCAACTCTTACACAGTCAATGTTGAGGAGTGATAGGCCAGTGAATTCCAACATAACAGAGCAACGGATGGCACAGGATGAAATTGAAGAGAATGTGCCACAGGAAGATGCTATAGAACTTTATATAAAATGCCCACAGGAAATGGAAAATAAAATATGTGCCCTCAGTATAAAAGAAAATGAGCTAAGAGAAGAGTTGCTTGATTTAATAGAGATAGATAGTTATATTAAGGTACAAGAAAGAAATAGACTGCAGAAGGTCAATAAAACCCCAAACGTCAGAAGTTGGATAAAACAAATGAAAGCAGTAATTAGGACTGTTCAAAGAAATCCATGCAATATAACAGAAGTAAATAGGACATACTACTGTGCAGCTAAATTAATAACTGATAGAATTCTACCACAAGAACACAGGGTAGTGAGGGAAAGGAAGCGGAAAAATCGAATACCATTACAGAAGTATCGAATAGAGAAAACTATAAAGCAATTAAGACAAGATGTGTCACTGTTGAAAGAATACAGAAGAGGAAACAGATCAACCAAAATACTAAGATAGATAGACTTAATAAAAGCAATGTGCAGTATTAGAACAGACCAGGATCTATCATGCACTATCGCAAATAAGCTAAAATATCAACACAGGCGGAAAAAACTGAGAAGATACGCAGATAAATATAAAGGAAAAGTACAAAATAAGCAATTTATTGATGACCCCAAAATGTTTTATAGAGAGAACTGGAAAACAACGTAAAAGGAACCGAAAGACCACCAAAAAAAGAAGAAATAGATACATTTTGTAACAGTATCTATGAAGATCCTATGGAAGATAAAGATGCTAAATGGACTAAAGAAGTAAAAGAAAGAATATGAAGTTTAAAGGTACACCATATGAAATGGGATGAAGCAACAGCCAGAGAGATTGAAACAAAGTTAAGAAAAGCCTCCAATTGGAAAACCCCAGGCCCAGATGCAGTACCTAACTTCTGTTTAAAAGTAATAACATATTTGCACAAAGATTTAGCTATGAGTAAGAACTATTTATATGCACCCCCTGAACAGATACCAACCAGGCTAATGACAGGAAAAACAATGCTCCTACTTAAAGGAGAATCCGCAAGCTACCCTAAAAACTATAGGCCAATAACTTGCCTTCTGACAGCGTATAAACTTTGCATGGGAATTGATGCCAACAGAGTTTAAAGTCATTTAGAAGAAAACTCAATTATGGCAGTAGAACAAAAGGGCAATAAAAAAAGTCATATGGAACAAAGGACCATTTGTTATTAAATTCTAGTGGAGAACTTTAAGGAGAAGAATCTAATTATGGCATAGATTGACTACAAAAAAAAAACATTTGATATTATCCCACATTCATGGATAAAAGAATGCTTAAAAATATATAAGATACACAATGACTGACTACATTACAGTGAACCTAAAATATTTATTTTATTTTATTTATTTTATTTTACATTTATTGACCAGGCTAGTCTAGCTGGATACATGCCCATTTTCAGTAGAGGCCCGGGGAGAAAAGCTCCATGTGCAAAACAATATGAATAAAACAATAAGCAATATATAATAGACCAAAGTAGAATAGAACAAAATATAATAAAAAACATTTTAAGTATGGTCATGAAAAAGTCTACAAAATAATATAATAAAAACACATTTTAAGTATGGTCATGAAAAAGTCTACAGAAGAATATATGCAATGTATATGATGGTAAAGCAGTTAAACAAAGATGATAATAAAGAAGTAAATATGAAGAATTCAGCCACAGGATTCCTAATAAGCAGATTTAGAAGGGAAGGGTAGTTGATGCAGGTGGTTTAGTGAGAAGAAACAGCAGTTAGTCAGGGATAATGCAGGAACATAACCAGTGTTTCTTGAGATGAAGCTTGAGCTTCTTTTTGAAAAGTTTATGAGAGAAGAGAGTTGTAAGTTCAATGGGTAGAAGATTCCATAGCTTACCAACGGTGTTACAGAAGAGGGAGTTGCCTGCTAAATTGTTAGCTCTGCAGGTGTTAAACAGTAGTTTATTAGCAGAGCGTAAGTTTTTAGTATTATGGTAGGGGGTAAGTAGGCTTGAGAGTATAGGAGTATTCGAGGGTTGATACAGTCTTTTATGGGCAATAGTAAGCTGTGAAAAATGAAGATGCTGCAGAAATTCTAACCAATCAAGTTGTATAAGATTTAGACAGTGATGAGTTCGGAAAGGAGAGGCAGCAGCAAATCTGGCAATATTATTATAGGATACAATCAGCTTGTTAATGTTGGTTTTAGAAAGGTTTGTATAGATGGGTGAGGCATAGAGTAGAGTAGAAATGAGATGAGTTCTGGCTATAGCAGTCCTGGCTGTTGGAGTAAGAAAGGGTTTGATTATATAGAGGGATCCAAGTTTCTTTTTGACTGTTTTTATTGTACTGTTAATATGCGTGTCAAAGTTGAGGTTATTGTCAATAGTTATTCTTAGGAGCTTGGTAGTTGGGTCTGGAGAGATAATAGTACCATTGTTAGATGTAAGTGTAAATTGTGTGGGGATGGACTTGCGTGTTGGGGAGAAGAGTAGCAGTTTTGTTTTCTTAGGATTTAGGAGGAGACAGCGGTTTGTAAACCATTGTTCCACAGTGTTAAATGTGTTCTGGGTTATGGTTTGCAGTTTAATTTGAGAGGTAGCTGAGCAGATAATAGTGGAGTCATCTGCATACCGAATGCAGGTAGAATGAGGAATTGCTGAGTGAAGATCATTAATATAGATGGAAAATAGGAGCGGCCCTAATATGGAGCCCTGAGGGACACCAAGGGAGATAGGCAGGATATTTGATAGATTATTGTGCCAGAGTACCGCTTGTTTTCTGTTATTAAGGTAAGATTTGAACCAGTTGATGGTTAATGGGTCTAGGGACAGAGATTGCATGATAGGCAAGAGCAGCTGGTGATGAACCATGTCGAAGGCTTTGGATAAATCAACGAATACTGCAGAGGAATGAAAGCCGTTGTTACGATTATTGTTAATACAGTCTGTAAAAGATAGCAGGGTAGTGGTGGTACTATGGTAAGATCTGAAGCCATGTTGACAGTTAGCCAGTAGCTTATTTTGGTGAAGGTGGTTTAGAAGTCGTTTCTGAATACATTTTTCCATAATTTTTGCCAGGGGAGATAGCAAGGCTATGGGATGAAAATTAGAGAAATCATCTGAGTTCCCGCCTTTGTGTAGAGGAATAATATAAGAAATTTTCCAGATGGTCGGGGTATGTCCCTCACTAATGGTTCTATTGATAAGAATGGATATAGGGTAGGCTATTGCTTTGGCTCCTATTTGAAGGTATTCTGCTGGGAGTTGGTCAGCTGAGGGGGTG